>NW_027507686.1:229146881-229224381 GCF_037356315.1 Lithobates pipiens | reverse complement strand
CCTGTTTTTTTTTTTTTTTTTTTTTTTTTTTTATGAAATAAAAGGTGAATTTATGCAGCTGTCCAGCATCTTTTTGTTTCTATGCCACTGTTGAAAGCAGAGCCGACATCCATCTTAATTTTGAGACAACTGATCCGAGGAGAGGTAATTGTCTTAGAGCGGTGATCTTCTTCTTTTTCCCCTTCCCCTAGCTTCTCAATCAAAATCAACCGCTCAACTATAAACCCGTCTATACGCATCTAGGTTCTAGAATCTAGTAATCCTGGACTCTGAACTATCTTTTCTGCCCCATATCCAATCACTGTCCAAAGCTTGCTGCCTCAACCTCTGCAACATCTCCAAAATACACCCCTTCCTAACCAATGTCACCACAAAGCTCCTAATCCACTCCTTGGTCATCTCCCACCTGGACTACTGCAACTCCCTTCTGATTGGCTTACCTTTACATAGGCTATCCCCCTTCAGTCCATCATGAATGCTGCTGCCAGAATCATCCACCTTACCCAACTGCTCGGTGTCTGCTATCCCTTGACTAATCCCTCCACTGGCTTCCACTCACCCCTCAAATTCACCACTCAACAAATTCAAGTTTAAGATAAACAACTTACAAAGCCATCCACAACTCTGCCCCCAGCTACATCACAAACCTTGTCTTCAAATACCAACCAAATTGTTCTTTGAGCAGACCTCCTGCTCTCTAGTTCCCTTGTCATCTACTCCCATGCTCGCCCCCAGGACTTTTCCAGTGTCTCCCCCATCCTCTGGAACCACCTACCCCAATATGTCTGACTGTCTCCCACTGTGTCCCCTTTCAGACGGTCCCTGAAAACTCAACTCTTCGGAGAGGCCTATCTGGCCTCCGCCTAACAACTGTACTTAAAGTGCAACTTCAGCCATTTTTTAAACTTTCCATCTATTAAATCCTCTGCCCTTGTGGTTTCAACTTTTTTCTACCAGTAAATACCTTATATAGCCCACTTCCTGTTTCTTGTCTGGTCATTAGCCATTAGCCTAGGCTTATGACATGCACAGCTCTCTCTCTCTCACTCTGAGATTTTGCCAGGGAGGGAGGGGGGATGAGTCATTCTTACTCTCACAGCTGCTGCCTGTTTACTTCCTGAATTTGCACAGACACAAAGGGCCAATGAGAGCTGGAGGTGTGCCTCTTTGTGTCTGTGCAAATTCAGGAAGTAAACAGGCAGCAGCTTCAGCTGCCCACAGTTAAAATGGTTGCAGCCAGTCTCGACGGAGGGAGATTTCTGCAACATATTTGGCAAGTACAGAGTCCACAGTATATATAAAATAATATGCAAAGTGGTTGGAGGGAAGCTTCAGAATGGCAAAGACGTTTTTGATAAAGTGAGCAGACTGCAGTTCCGCTTTAATTTTCTCCATCGGCTCAGTTATCTCTTGACCCTCCCTCTTAGATTGTAAGCTCCAACGAGCAGGACTCACTGATTCCTCCTTTATTAAACTGTATTGTAATTGTACGGTCTGCCCTTATGTTGTAAGGGGCTGCATAATAATAATCCACACTCTGTGGTTTGCCGTTCTCATCTCAATTGTATGTCCATCTTAAACCCAAAGTGACAGTCACAATGTGTTCATATAAAAACAACTCCTCTGAACTCTCCTCAGATTTGCTTGGATAAAGGCCATGAACTCAGTAGCCCAATGGCAAGCACCTTCCATCTCCCTGAATGCAGGAAATGTTCCCACAGAATTTGTGAAGCTTTTTACCTGCTAAGGGGAGGAGGGATTGGAGGTGTAGACTGACTGACTGGTTTCAGAACAGGGACTGGGATTTTAAAACTACTGGTCAGCATAACAATGACATGGAGTTGTGTTACACCATCAGCATACTTTTGTTACGGTTGCAGACCAGCGAATCAGGCAGCGTTGATGAGATGCAGCACCAGCTCCTGGAATGGCATGAGATGAGCTCAGAGAGTGACATAACACCGGAGCAGGATCGAGAAGAGACGTCTGCCATGGCTCTTAGGATGGCACAGATAGAAGAGGAGCGAGAAGGTAAATTCTCCTATTTCCAACTCATGATAAAATGTCACTGTTCAGTTACATGTGTCTGGATGTGGGCCATATACTGTCCATTATCTTTCACTGAGCTCATTTCCTAAGTGCTGGGTATCACTTTCTCACAGCTGTAGAGAACAGACAGTAGCTTGCCTTCACTAGCGTCCCATCGATCAGTTCACAGAGCAGTGTTGGTTAATGGGCAGCAGTTTTTCCTTTATTTAATTTCTTAATCATCCTAGAATTCAGCAGTTGGCTTTTATCCCAAGTAGAAAGATATGCCCATGTAATGTGATCATGCATGTCAAGATCTTAAAAAATAAAATCTAAGCTTAGTCTGTAGTCATAACATGCATGGACTGTCTGAGCACCCTGTAATATCTATGGGTTACTTTAGTGTGTATGTCTGGGCAAAATAAAAAGCACCTGTTAAAACCCGGCAAAAATCCAGGGACCTCCAAACGTCCCATAGTAAGTTTTTATAACGCTACCTCTACTGTGTTGAAATTGCAACAGGTTTGTCAGCCCTGTCCCGTTCTCATTTGCTGGATTTCAGAACACCCTCTTTACCACCTTCTCTCCATGGTGTGTTCTGTAGTCCAGTGAGAGAGAACTGGCTGACATCACTGCCTGGGATTTTGGTGCAGAATAATTAGCATTGTCAACTCACTACAGGAAGATAGGAGATTTTTGGCAGGTATTTTTTTTTTCTTCCATTGAGGGACACAGTCTCAAAGGATAAGTTCATCTTGAGGGTTAGGGTGAAACATGTACCAGATCTTGCTCCCTGATCTCCTTCTCCTGGGATGTTCCTTTCATTGTCTAATGTTTGGGCTTTGAGAGTCTCTGGGCTTCTTTCAGCTTTTTGTCACCCTAGTTAGACCCTGAGAGGATGCATCAGCTTCCCATTGCAACAGATCTAGAAAGCTTAGGTAGACCATCATCCAAGCTTATAGTCTCAAGGATTGAGTTCCCTCCTTTCCTGTCAAGATGCACACTACTAGATCTGTGAGTGCTTCTTGGGCTTTTCTAGATTAGGAAAATTTTCAAGTTTGCCATGTGGTCTTATGTTCATGTGTTCTCTAAGTTCTACCAGGTTGATGTCTCAGGCTAGGTTCACACTAGTGCGAATTGGATGTGGGTTTACCGCATCTAATTCGCTGTAGCAGGAGATTGTGACTGGCTCTCACATTTTTGCAGCAGCTCCTGTGCATCTTTAGTACGTTTTCAGGTCCGAATTCAGCCAAAAATTCAGGCTGAAATCGGACCTGAAACGGTGAATGAAGATGCACTGGACCCCTGCTGTGAGCCGCTGTGTGCTCATATGTGAACCCAGCCTCAACCTCATCTGATATCAGCTTTCAGCATTAGGTCCTTCAGACCGCTGTCTAAGCTGCAGTTCCGTTGCTTTTTTTCTTGGGCCTGTTAGGGCTTGTTTGCTGTGTTCCCCATACCAATCCTTTTGGACTGCTTTTGATTTATGCTTTCCTGTGCCTTCAAGTGGACAAGAAAAAAAAAATTATATTCGTCATAAAAATTTTTTTTAAAGTGTCCAATGAGGCACACAGGTCTCACCATTCTGTGACCCTGTTCCTGGTGCTCCCCATAGCTGGTCCTAATGTGGATGTATATACCGTATATACTCGAGTATAGGCCGACCCGAATATAAGCCGAGGCCCCCAATTTACCCCCAAAAAAACTGGCAAACTTATTGACTCGTGTATAAGCCGAGGGTGAGACATGCCTGTCCATCCCTGTGTGTGTGTCCGTCCATCCCTGTGTGTCCGTCCATCCCTGTGTGTCCGTCCATCCCTGTGTGTCCGTCCATCCATCCCTGTGTGTGTGTCCATCCATCCCTGTGTGTGTGTGTGTCCATCCATCCATCCATCCCTGTGTGTGTGTGTCTCCATCCATCCATCCATCCCTGTGTGTGTGTGTCTCCATCCATCCATCCATCCATCCATCCCTGTGTGTGTGTGTCTCCATCCATCCATCCATCCCTGTGTGTGTGTGTATCCATCCATCCCTGTGTGTGTGTGTGTCTCCATCCATCCGTGTGTGTGTGTGTGTGTGTGTGTGTGTGTGTGTGTGTGTGTGTGTGTCCAGCCTACCTGTGTCCCGAGCCTTTGTCCCGAGCCTCCGTCCCGTGTCGTGCCTTGCCTTGCCTTCGTCCCGTCCCGTCCCGTCCCGTGCCGTGCCGTGCCTTGCCTTGCCTCCGTCCCGTGCCCTCTTCGTCGGCGGCCATTGTAAAATTCAAAAGCCGCGCCTCCTCCTTCGCCTGTGATAGGCGGAACACTGAATTTCCCAGCAGCCTGTGTTCCGCCTATCACGGACGTCGTATCATCCTCGTCCGTAGTACGAGGATGAGAAGATGCCCGTGATAGGCGGAACACAGGCTGCTGGGAAATTCAGTGTTCCGCCTATCACAGGCGAAGGCGGAGCCGGAGGCGCGGCTTTTGAATCAGAATGGCCGCTGTCTGTCTGCTCGACACGCTGATCGAGCGGGCAGACAGCGATGACTCGAGTATAAGCCGAGGGGGGCACTTTCAGCCTCAAAAAAGAGGCTGAAAATCTCGGCTTATACTCGAGTATATACGGTATGTGAAATCCTCAGTCAGTGCCGCTCCATTTTTTTTCATATCTTCCTTTTATTTTATTTTTTTTATTTATTTTACACACAAGATTTTCACTCACACATGCACTGTTTATTTTTCACACATTTCATTCGTGCACATTCCTTTGCACTCAAAAAATTCATTGCAATTCAAAATATTTCTTCTTTTATTTTAATTTTTTTCCCTTTTGTAGTCTTTATCTTCTCTGCTTTTTTTTCATCCACTCTAAAGGTAGCTTCACTTTATTTCTCACACCTTATTAACATATTTCTCATTGTAATCACATGCACATGTGTCACACTTACATTCTTCAAGGCGATGATGCGTAAATTATATTATCCTGCTCTCACGCTCTACCCCTATGATTAAACCCGGATGGATGGGGCGAAACATGTCAGGGGGGGCGTGGTCCGAGGAGCGACACTGACTCAGGCTTTCCATCAGTGGCTGCTGGTGCTGTATATTATTTATATTATTATTTATATTATATTTATATTATTTTGGGGGGGGACAAACACCAGCCCCACATTTACCCCATCTAGCAGGTTCGGTACCTTTCTGAGTCTCCGCCTCAGTGACTTAACCCTGCGTCACCACGCCCTGAGCCCTGCACCCCAAGCCTACGCTTTTTTTGAGCCAGTTAGAGCCTCAGGCTCTAATCGTGTGCTTCAAAAAAAAAAAAAACTCCATTGAAATACATGCATGTAGATTAGGGGCCAGACGCATGGATTAAGGGGGCTATGCCCCTAATGGACGGGCCGCCACCGATTTCCATAATAGGGACCGGCTACACACAATGGACTCCCAAGAAAAGGATTTCACAGTAAGCACAAAAATCCTACTTCTGTACTTTTAAAAAAGACAAAGCATAGGAAAGTGTGTGGGTGTTGCAGAGTTGTACTGCATATTTTTTTTTTTTGCCCAGACATTCACTATGAAAAAAAATATTGAACCCATAGAAAAGGTGCTGCATTATTGCGGTATGATTTTTATGCTGGCCAAAATTGTAACTTTGTAAAAGAGTGTAATAGTGGAATAGTCTCTTTAAAGTGGTTGTAAATCTCAGACATGAAATATGAACAAAGCATACCCCTCTATAGTGTGTACTTGTCTCAATCTAGAGCACTAAGTGTCATTTCTGTCTGCTGCCTCATTCCTTTATCAGCATCAGTTACAAATTTTGATGACACCAAGATAAAAATGGTGAGGGGGAGGGATTTCCAGCTGATTGAGAGCCTCAGCTCTGTTCCTGTGTGCAGTGTGGAGGGGGGTGTGCCCCTTCCATCCAATCAACTCTCAGAGCTCCTCACTGAGCTCTGCAGTGTGTAATTTCAGCTTTCCTCCCCTCCTTTTTTTTTTTTTTCTGATTTCACAGACAAGCAAATTCAGCACTTTGGATGTAGAGAAGACTGCAGATAAACAGTTACAACTTATGTTGGAAGATATATTTAGTCTCTGTCCCTTCACTGGGGATATATAAGGGTTTACAACCACTTTAAATTTCCTTCTTTCTCACTGGTCCTCCAGCTGACCTTCAGGAAACTGTTGACTCCTGTAATGATTTGGAGGTCAGCAACTTGAACCAGTAAGTGCTGCTTGGGACCCAGAAACCTGTTACTTCCTGTTAAGCGTCCATATTCCAGCAGACTTCAGAAGGCCATTCCTCTTGAACAAAGTTTAAAGGGTGCAGACGGCAGGAAAGGTATTTGATTTGGTCAGTGTAAAAATCATGAAGATGTGGGATCAACACAATGGCAGGAGAGGTTAGGAGCAGATTCCTCCTATCTTCAGTGCAGATATCCTTTTATATAGGAGAAGGTAGTTTTATTTCAGTTCAGCAGATAACTGTACAGCCAGCTTGTCAGCAGCCTGAATCCAAATGGATGATTTTCAAGGTTGTTTATGTATAGCACATATTTTATGATCATACTCCCCTAATTTCTGTCTAAAATTGTATTTCTATCATCTTAATGCAAAAATCAACATAACTGTGGTGCTGGGGCTTTAACATGTAGTGCTGGTTTTCTAATGCATCCTATTCTAGGTCTGCCTTCACTAAATCACTGTAGAATACCAAGGTCTGCTTCATAAGAGGCCCTGTCACCTTTAAGATATTATTAATTAATCAGTCTGATGCTCGTTATTTAAATATAATATATATATATATATATATATATATATATATATATATATATATATATATATATATATATATATATATATATATATATATATATATATATATATATATATATATATATATATATATATTATACAAAACAAATGTGTTTGGGAGCTTCAATAGAAACCTCTGGCCCAATTATTGGCTTAAAATCGAACCCACAGAGCCTCTTGGGACAAGCCTTCTACGTGCCTCCTTTATCCCCCTTAGCAAAGCCATTTTATAAAATCATCAGCTGCCTGGTGTTTCTTTTATGCAGAGTGAACGCGGAGGTTAAGCAGTAGCTGCGCTACACACAAAATGTTTAGTAGCTTAAGCTTGCTGCTATATCACTAGGAATAGCAATTACTAAACGGACGTGCCGCTTACTCCTTACTTAGGTAGCTTTTTGTTCCGAGTAGCATTTAATGGCTGTTTTTGTCTCATTTTGCTACTTTATGCAAATAATATCTGAGACCCAGTCTGTATAGGTAGTATAGGCAACTTACTGATTTGACAAGAGCCACATGCAGGGTCAGCTCACTAAGAAGTCTTGGCATTACAAGGTTTTAGGTAGAAAAGACAAGAAGTGTGCCAAACTTAGTGTAGTATATAAGAGAAATAATATTTAATCTGATAAAATCACACAGTCAATTGGCTACTCACAAAATGACATTGTAGTCAGACATAAAATATAACGGAGGGGAGGGTAATCACAGCCACTTCTACTCGGAGGAGCGAAGATGATAAATAGCTGGAACGGCCATTAAAGATGTTCAGAAGCAGAGGCTTCAGTGTAGCAGTCTTAGTTTTGTAGAAAACGCCGCCTCGTGGATGTCCAGATGATGGCAATAGGCAGTATCAGTGCCGTCTAGCGTCCGGAGAGTCCGAGAACCGGAAGTGCGTTTCAGCATGGAGCGCAAGCTCCTTTTACCGGAAGTGACGTGTTGACCAATCAGAAGACGCGTTTCACAATATCCATTGTTTCCTCAGTTCTAACGGCCGGAGCAGCAGGGGAAGCATTTATATAGAGAGCAGGATTGTTTCACACAGCAGATTGATAAATAGACATAATTGCATAGATAAATGAGCTGAATTGATAACCGGAATACAGAACAGGAATTAGATAGGACAAAATAATAATAGAAAAGATGAATAAATGGGAATTTTTTTTGAATTAAAATGAACAATAAAAAATATATATAAAGCTCATTTATCTATGCAATTATGTCTATTTATCAATCTGCTGTGTGAAACAATCCTGCTTTATTTTCTGGGTTTTTCTTGTTATTTTTTATCCAATTCTAGCTCTGCTGGGGTGGCTATCAAAGCAGAAGCATAGTGGGGCTGGGAATGTACAAACGTGGCCGAAAGTTTTGAGAATAATGCCCTGTACACACGGTCGGAACTTCCGACGGAAAATGTGCGATTGGAACGCATTGTCGGAAAATGCGATCATGTGTGGGCTCCATCTGACTTTTTCCGTCTGAATTTCCAACACACAAAGTTTGAGAGCAGGATTTAAAATTTTCCGACAACAAAATCCGATCGTTTAAATTCCGATCATGTGTAGACAATTCCGACGGACAAAGCGACACGCATGCTCAGAATAAATTAAGAGACGAAAGCTATTGGCTACTGGCACGTTTATAGTCCCGACATACGTGTTGTAGGTCACCTCGTTCAGAATGATCAGATTTTCCGACAACTTTGTGCGACGTGTGTATGCAAAACAAGTTTGCCACAAAATCCGTCGGAAAAAATCAGACGGATTTTCGACGTCGGAATGTCCAACCGTTTGTATGGGGCATAACACAAATTTTAATTTTCACAAAGTCTGCTACTTCAATGTTTTTGGATCTTTTAGTCAGATGTTACTATGGTATACTGAAGTATAATTACAAGCATTTCATAAGTGTCAAAGGCTTTTATTGACAATTAAGTTTATGCAAAGTCAATATTTGCAGTGGTGACCTTTCTTTTTCAAGACCTTTGCAATTCTCCCTGGCATGCTGTCAATCAACTTCTTGGCCACTTCCTGACTGATTTCCGTCCCCCTTTCTTACTTAATCAATGCTTGGAGTTTGTCAGAATTTGTGGGGTTTTTTTTGCCTCTTGAGATTTGACCACAAGTTCTCGATGGGATTAAGGTCTAGGGAGTTGCCTGGCCATGGACCCAAAATGTCGATGTTTTGTTCTCCAAGCCACTTTTTATGGCAAGGTGCTCCATCATGCTGGAAAAGGCATTGTTCCTCACCAAACTGTTCTTGGATGGTTGGGGGAAGTTGCTCTCGGAGGATGTTTTTGTACCATTCTTTATTCATGGCTGTGTTCTTAGGTAAAATTGTGAGTGAGCCCACTCCCTTGGCTGAGAAGCAACCCCACATATGAATGTCTCAGGATGCTTTACTGTTGGCATGACACAGGACTGGTGGTAGCCCTCACCTTTTCTTCTCCAGACAAGATTTTTTTTCTGGATGCCCCAAACAATCGGAAAGAGGATTCATCAGAGAAAATGACTTTACCCCAGTCCTCAGGACTCCAGTTCCTGTACCTTTTGCAGAATATCAGTCTGTCCCGGATGATTTTCCTGGAGAAAAGTGGGTGCTTTGCTGCCCTTCTTGACACTAGGCAATCCTCCAAAAATCTTCGACTCACTGTGTGTACAGATGTAGTCGCACCTGCCCGCTGCCATTCCTGAGCAAGCTCTGCACTGGTGGTGCCCCGATCCTGCAGCTGAATCAACTGTAGGAGACGGTCCTGGTACTTGCTGGACTTTCTTGAATGCCCTGAAGCCGTGCTTCGCAAATGCAGAGGAAATGTTTTTTTATGGGATTAAGTTCATTTTCATGGCAAAGGAAGATTGCAATTAATTCCAATTTATCTAATCACTCTTCATAACATTCTGGAGTATATGAAGATTGCCATCATAAAAAAACTGAGGCAGCAGACTACGTGAAAATTAATATTTGTGTAATTCTCAAAACATTTGCTCACCGCTGTATAGCTCGGGGGTAAGGGGCTAATCTTAACTAATGTCATACAGGAATGGGGGAGGCGATATCAATTATATGTGATTGATCAATACAGGTTGTTACTGCGTGCTATGTGTGTAGCTTACACCATAAGGAGCCATTGGTTCCATCAGCCTGTGATAGGACTACCAGCAAGTGGTTCAGTCTCAGTAACTAGAGATTTACACCAGTTATCACCACTGGCAGGTTGAGTGAATAACATTTATTACAATGGCAGCTGAAATTTAGTGGGATGTATTAGGCAGCAAGTAAACATGTTGTCCTTAAAGTCGATGTTTTAAAAGCAGAAAAAAATGGGCATCATAGTTTGTTGTGTATGGGGCTGTGGGTACAATAGAACACAACCTGACAGGGCACTTAAAGCCGATCTCCAGCCAAAAACAATAGGATAAAAACAAACAGCCCATTAAAAAGCATAACAATAAAATGAAATCAACTTTGGCTGTAATGTTCACCTTTTGATCCTGCAGTATTTTTTCTGCCACTGGATGTCCTCGGTCACATAACCAGCAACATTTAACCCGGGTACCTCCGATTCCAGGTTGTCCTGGAACCACCCCCAGCTTGTGACTGGACAGTAAAAGGAGAAGCAGCACAGTTATGCGCTTGTCTCTCTAGCATTCTGTTTTCCCCTTCGATGAGCATGCTGCTTGTGAGCATGTTACCTAATTGGCTCTTTGTGCTGCTTCTTCCTCGCACTGTATAATGGTTTATTAATGATTACAGAACCACATTTACTTGTGTCCTTTAAATCTGCCATTCCTTACTCTATTAAAAATGAAAATAATCGTTGGCTTTAGACATGCCTTTTAGTGTTTTAGAAGATGGCTTTCTGAGGTGGATTGAGGGAATTTAGTAGGAAGATCGTTGTATTGCAGTGGCACATAGGATGCATGTCCTAGAGTTGGCACTGTAGATAAAAATCCATAGCTGAAAGTTGGGACAGCTTTCTATGGAAAGAGGCTTCAGATTTATAAACTTGTATCACATTGAGTATGATATTTTAAAATGGACAGGTTATCTCTTGAGAATTCCACCTTTATCACACTTAGTAGAATCCACAGTAGTATATCAATAACTAATATATAGATCTTGTTGGTATAGCTGTTCGAACCAAGCATGTTTCCCATTGCTTTACTTTTTTAAATTATTTTTTTTTCCACCATTAAATGAGCCCAAACGCTCAGCATTGCTCCACTCCATCCTTCTACCCCTCACTGTGATTTGGTCAGCCACCGAGAACATAGTTTCCCATCAGTTTTGTGCATGCAGGTTCCTTCTCATCAGGCTGGCTGGTTCTGTACTGCTGATGTGTTCCCCCTAGAGCTTTATCTGGAGTGGGAAACAGCCAGCAGTGCAGAGCTGGCCACAGCACACAAGTCGTCTGCTTTTTTTTTTTTTTTACCTTTCTGTTTAACATCCTAACCAGTTCTTTGTCCTCGGTTTATGATTTTGTCTAACTTCTAGTTTTTCCAACTCATCCCTGTCTTGTCTGCTTGGTATGAATCGATTGTGCTTGCTGGGGAGTATAAATTCATGCAGTGTGATTCTCTAACAAAAGAGTCTGCCAATGAAATTACATTTTGAATCTGGTCTATTGCCCTGAAACCTTGATGTATGACTTTATTTTATAATTTGTGGCATCTGATCCGCCACTTGTGAACCTAAGGAGGTCGTGCAGAACAATTCTGTTGGAGAACCACTTTTAAGTCTGCATCCGTTTTTAAAAGCAGAAGCGAGATCTGTGCAGCCGCTGAGTTCAGCTATGATGTAAAGGAAGACATTTTTGATTCATCTCAGTCCCAGCTGTCTGCAGGTACATGCGGCGGCAGTTTTGTTCCCTGATTTGTTATCAATACAATTATCCTGCCAATACAAAATAAATTGATGTTCAGCATATTGTATCAGTAGAGTTATAGATGTCTCACCGAATCCTACTGGACACCTACGTGTAAACTCTATATATTAAAGGCTAGTACAAATTTTATACCATGTTATATTTTACACCCATATTTGGGGTGCAACCTGGTGCCAAGTAACCTTGTCCCCTCTTACAGAGCCTGGGGGTTCTTCTCCTCTCACATTTGAATTTTGCCAAGCTGTGCAGTGGTCTGCTTGCACAGCTGCGTTCTTCATTCACAGAGATCTGTGAATGAATAAACTACAAATCCCATCTGCCACCTCACTACAGAGACTTGTAGTTATCCATGAAACACAAATGTGGTGATCACACTCCTAGTCCACTGACACTTCCTCCAGCTCCATAACCAAAAGTATGGACATAGAGCCGGAGGAAAAGTCTGCAGGAGTCTGTCCATCGCTTGATTCTCAGACTTGGAGCCACTGGGGTACAGATGAAGCATCGGACCAATGCTGCATCCACCTAGGCAAGTCTAATTCTTAAAAAAAAAAATTTTTAAATCACTTTTTGAGTTGTAAGTGTATCTATGGGCAAAAGCAAACATTGCATTTATAATGCAGACTGTCAAAAGCATTGACACAGCAGTTTTTATGTTTTGGGGTCCTATTTGTAACATTGTTATTGCCTGTTAATTTTGCCCGTAGATCTCAAAAATAAAGACAGACTGGTTGTACTAAAGTCGATTGATCTATCAACTTCAATACAACCAGCCTGCCCATAGACAGATTGAAATTCGGCTGGTTCCTATTGAACTGGTTGAATTGTAATTCATCTATGGCTGGCTTAAAGTGGTTGTAAGCTCTCTCATATACCCAGTGAAGTGAATAGCTTCAGGTGATACACAGAGAGATGAAACAAATGCTCCTGCATAGGTTTTACTTGTTTATCTACAGTCTTCTAATTCTCTACAACCCTTTCCAAATTTGTGATAAAACCCTTCTGCATCTGTGATTAGCAGAGGGCTGGGGGGAGCTGCAGTTGGTGTGTAAGAGTTGATTGTAGGAAAGGGACACCCCATCCCCACACACAGCACAGGAACAAAGGAACATACAGAGCTGTGTTCTGAATAGACAAGCTGTGCGCTGAGCTCTCCTCCCTGTCACAAATTTATCTCATGTGTTGGAGAAACGAGGCACCAGAGAGAAATGGCACTTTGAGCTTTGGAGATAGACAAGTAAACAACACGGATATGTGTGCTTTGTTCAGGTTTACAACCACACTAAAGGATAAGTTAAAAAAATAAATGCAAATCTTTTTGCGAGTAAAAAAATGTGCATTTATTACTTTTTTACACTGGAGGCTGTAAAGCATTGCACCAACAATCAGCAGATTGGGGGTGCAATTTCAGGATCCTTCAGACGTTCAGTACACTGTCTGCCCATGCCGCCAATATAGGCAGGTAGTTACTGAATTGCAGGAAGATCGACAAACTACAAGAACAGTTGCCAGCGTCCTCCCAGTGTATTAAGTACGGCAAGCCGTTGGCCTTGGTGGCCGATGGTACTTGTCGTTTATTCACAGGACTCTGTGAATGGTACGGCTGTGTGGACAGAGCCCCACAAAGCTGCACTGTTTTTAAATTGTGACAATAGGTGCAGGGAGAGCATCTTGCGGCCATTTTCACATAGGGGGGAGAAGAGGCAGGAGCTGGAATATTGTTACATGTTCCATCATAAATACAGGTTGAACATGTAACCTGTTCCAAAGGTGAACTTAGTCTTTAACTCCATGTCAGCCACTTTAAATTGTTTGGACCAAGCTGGCCCAAATTGACCATTTCCTTTGCTAGGTGATGGCCCTGCTCTCAGCACGCTATAAAATATATGTAGCTTAAGCTACATACAGTATACAGCGCTGTGTTCCACCAACATTGTGGGGGAGTTCCTGCCTGCTGCCAGGATATAATCGGGTTGGGTTGAGCACTTCTGAGCCATTCATAGCAAGCCTTGTATTTTTTAGCAATCATTAAAGGCTTTTTCTGATTGACTGACATAAAATAGCATGATGTCATCCATATTTTTGAGCTGTCCCCAGAACAGGAATGGTGGGGAAATCTTCCAATGGGGACACTAGTGCTGGTGACAACCAGGGATTCCCTCACTTTGGAGGGATTTTCTCTCACTTCCTGTTTTGGCTATGGGGCAGGAAATTAAGGAAAATCTCCCAATAGGACACAGATGGCAGAAGAAAAACTGACAGGGGTTATAACCCTCGCTTACTTTTTTTTTTTTTTCTAAAGAATTGGCAAAAACAAGTTTCTGCGTCACAATAGTAATATGATCGGGGGAGGGGGGGGGGTTTATTTGCGAGTTAGATTTAGATAGACACTGCTCTAATGGGGCTTGAACTAAGCAAAACACATCTCGCTTCTGTTTCTGTAATTTGTTTCCCCCGAGCTTTGCATGATAAATATTACTCACCAGATTAATATTTTGTCAGATCACAAAACAGATGGGAATGTACTTTCTACCATTGTAGAATTATTTTTTTCTCCAACAAAATTCACTTTTTACTGCTAATGTGTGACTTTAAAATGATCTATAGTTATTTGCATCACAAATGAGTCAAATTGTTATCGAGTAATTACATTTTTTGACGCCTTGTATCCCAGTCATGTAACTTCCTCTGAATTAACAGACATTGTTTGCTGCACTAAAAATGAGATTTATTTTTTATGTGCATACGATGCTGAATAATCATCTGTATTGATCTGATCCTGTGTACTTCCCTCTAATTGACTGAATTATTTACTGTGCACGTGGTAACCATTTTTGCAAGGAAAGTTCCAAGTTGCTGTTTGGCAAAATGTGGCACGGTTTTGTCAAAGAGCTCTTTGGTGACTTGTGTAGTGTGCTGTGTGGCTAGGGGGAAACTCACAAGATGAATGAGCTGGGGTTGGTAGTGTGGGCTGGTTGAGCTTTGATGTAAAAAAAGAAAAAAAAAATACTGCTTTTCCTGTGGCACAAAACTGATTGAGGATGACTGGTTCTTTCCTGGCTGCTCCGATCCAGCCATGGACTCAGGGCAGGTGGAACTGGAGGAGGAGCTGAGCGCAGCGGGGAAAATGAGACCACCGCGGAGGAAAGGAAGCAGAGGAGTCTCCAAACTGCAGGTCAGTTCTTACATTTTCTGTCTTTCTTAAAACATGCTTAAAGTGTGACTAAACCCAGGACCCTGCATTAATTATATCTGGTCTCCCACAGAACATGGAAATGCAAATATTTTAGTAAATATAAACTGCTAAATACCTTTTCTCAGAAGCATTTAGAGCAGTCTTGTGACCTCTGTTAGTGTCTGGTTAAAGCTTCTAGGAGAAGTTTTCATTCTCCCCTGATTGTCCTATGAGGCTGCAGAAACGCTGACCCTCTGTCTGGACAGTGCTGATTGGCCCTTTGCTGATCACATGCACTCTACAAAGGGGGGGAAAAAAAGCTCTCTAGCAATACACACAAAATTGAGCATGTTCAGCTTGCCCCCAAGGCTCTGTTTTATCAGGAGATGGATTCGGGACTGTGGAAGAAGGGGATGATCAGAGAAGACAGGATCAAATTGCCTTTTTTACACAAAACAGAGGATTAACTCCTCAGGTTCCACAGTCACTATAGCCAGCATGCTTTACTGCATATACAGACTGATTTTACTGTTAGGGGTTTAGTAACATTTTAAAGGCTAACTGCACTTATAACCCTTGCTCACAATGTTAAAATGAACCTGATCTGTCCTTAAAAAGAAATGCCTGGACTAACGCAGACCAAAGTACATGCCTCTCTCTACTGATTTACAAAAAATATGTGCATCTGCACTTATTTTCCCTTAGTCCCCCTGCAAAGTCTCAAAATTAAAGCGGAACTACACTGAGCACCACAAACCAAAAACGCTATTTAATAAATTTTTATTATTTAAAGCAAACTTACCTTATCCATCCATGTCGCCATTCTTTATTCTGCTGAGAAATCACTTTGAAAAACGCATAATTTCTAGCCGTGGCCATTTTGACGAATGGCAGATGATTCATGTAGCATTTACTTCCTGGAGTCTAAATGCCCTTAGCTCAGGAATGCAGGTGATCTGTCTGAATCAGCGACCCATCAAATTGTGTAAAGGAAGTGATATTCCATCAGCTGCGCATGCGTTCCACCGCTGCCTTAGCAGCTAACATTCTCTCACAGTGAGCTGCAGTGTCTGGGAGGGGGGGAGTATGTGAAGTCAAATAAAGGGAGTTTTGGCTCACTCAGAGGAAGTACAGCAAGTTTTTTTTTTTTTTATATCGAGTTTGAGGCTTGTGTATCACATAATAGCTGGACTGTTGCATAAGAGTCTTTAGAACAGGGGTCTCAAACTCAAATTCCATCACTGTGGCTCTGAGGAAGAGGGCTCTCGCTCGAAACGCGTTGGCCACCCTGCAATACCATCTGGACCTCCGACATCGTTGGTTTCAACTATAGACCCAAGATATACAGTTCCCTATAATATACATGTGTACCACGTTTCTATGCAAGTATAACCATTGCTGTTTTATTTTTATTAAAATACTTTTGGTAATGCACAAGGTCGGTGCGCCCTCCCTTCTTTTCTATATGTCTCAAACTGTTGCAAAACTACCAGTCCCATGAGGCATTGCAGGGCTGACAGTTACAAGCATGACTCCCACAGGCAGAGGCATGATGGGACTTGTAGTTTCACAACAGTTGGAGGGCCCCTAGACTCCTGCTTTAGATGTACTTAAAATTCTACCCCTTATTTTGTTATGTCCAGTCCCAATCTTTCAACAACAAGATTGCAGAGCCCTAATAGGCAGTGCATGCTTTTTTTTTTCTTTTAAATATTTTTGTTAATTGGAGGAAATTTATATTGCCTATTTGGATTCATGCCTTGTCTGTGGAAGGTGGGATTCTTAGAAAAGATGTTTTAATCCTGCTCTAGGCATGACCTCTGTAGTCCTGTTTAGGCACATGTTTCTCTGGATGGTACACAGCAGGACTTGCATTTACAGCCCATTTTCTGTTTCAGTACATTATATTACATACATCAGAGGGGTTTAAAATAGTATGTGATAAATGATTATCCCATTTTTATATTTGTAATCCTCCCACAGGAAAAACTCCCATATTCTGCATTATATTGTAGATTAAGACTGAGAGACCGTGTTAGAGCAGTAGTCTCTACAGTGATCTGACATGCCTCCTGCTAAGTCGCAGCACAGCTCTGCAATTTGCAAAGCTCACTCTCCCTGCAGGTTGCAGTGCTATAGGTGCAGCAGTCTTTATCTACAGCATATTGCCATTGTTTTCTGCTGGGGCCTGGGGAAGGATTACACTTAAAGCAGAACTTTACAACAACTTGATAAAAAAAAAATAATGTTCTTTAGCGAGAAACATACATTCCAAATTAATTATTGTGCTATCAAAATTAATGTGTGCTGTAAAATGCCTCCAGCATTGTTCCTGTTATTTCCTTCTTGCTGGAGGCTGCCATTTTTTTGAATCCCAGAGCCCAGCAGTAAATATTTAGGCTGTCAGCAGAGCAGCCTCTACATTTTCAGCACAATGGAAAAAAAGAGCAACTGAGCATGTCCAGAGCACGGGGAGACTTGTGTATTACTGGATGTTAAACAGTATAGGTACTTATTTTTAATGTTTTACATATCTGCAAAAGGGGCCAGGCTGAAGTGGTTTAGCTGGACTTGGCGTTACTAAACCCAGAACCTGCATTCACTATATCTGGTCTCCCACAGTACACAGAACATAGAAATGCAATTATTTTAGTAAATATTAACTTTTAAATACCCTTTCTCATCAGCAGTATATAGGTATACAGGTTGGGGCTCTGTGTCTGAATGGATACACAGAGCTTTGACTTGGCTTGGGTGCCCCCATAGCAAGCTGCTGGCTGAGGGGTACTTAAAGGAGGGAGGGGCCAGGAGCAGAGAACAGGGACCCGAGAAGAGGAGGATCCAGGCTGCTCTGTACAAAACCAATTGCACAGAGGAGGTAAGTATAACCTGTTTAAAAAATAAAAATAAAAAAAAAATAACGAGCCTTTACAATCACTTTAACCCCCCTAGTGGTAATCCCGAGTCTGGCTCGGGTTGGGATTTCACTAACCGGAGCGGTAACCCCAAGCCAGACTCGGGATCGTTTCGCTAGATACAGGGAGGACACAGGGAGAGTTACTCACCTTGTCCCCTGGATCCAGCGATGTCCGCCGCGCTGTGTGATCGAGCTGTCCTCCGCTCGATTCACAGTGCCGAATGCCGCCGAGCTCCGTTCCCTGCGACGTTATGGTGCACGGGAGCGGAGAATGGCGGCAAATTCAAAAAAGTAAAAAGACACAAAACACACACAGCACTGTAATCTTACAGATTACCGTGCTGTATTAAAAATTACACACCCCCTTTGTCCCTAGTGGTCTGTGCAGTGCCCTGCATGCACTTTTATATTATAAATACTGTTTTTTTCTGCATGGAATTTGGAGATTGTCCATAGCAACCAAAACGTGTCCCTTTTTCAGTGTTTTAGGATTTGATTACATTATTGAATAATTTTTATTATTCTTTATTATATTATAAACTTTATCATACCCGGGATGTCTGCTAGACTCTGGTTTGAACAGATTTAAGAGAGTTATTCCTAAGAATTACAGGACTACAAAATTAAAATGCCACATTTCCATGCAAAATAATTGTACCGCTTTCAGCACCTAAAACCGGACTGAATCATACCGCCAGGGAGGTTAAAGTGTGCTCGGTTTTTTTTTTTTCTTTTTGTTTTGTTTCTTAAAACATGTTATACTTACCTCCTCTGTGCAGTTGGTATGCTAAATTTCTCAGTGCGTTATGATATACTTTATAGCAGGGATATGCAGTTAGCGGACCTCCAGCTGTTGCAAAACTACAAGTCCCATCATGCCACTGTTTCTGGGTGTCATGCATGTGGCTGTCAGTCTTGCTATGCCTTATGGGACTTGTAGTTCTGCAACAGCTGGAGGTCCGCTAATTGCATATCCCTGCTTTATAGTAACATCCATTATAATGTTGTTGGGCATCACACACACCGCTGCTCCTAAACTGACGATTTTGTGTCTCTTGGCTTTTTTTTTTTTTGCCTAAGCCCCGGAAGGCACCTCAGTAAAATCCTTTGTGTCCATACACTCATAGATTTTATAGGCATTTAGAAACAACAGAGTTTGGAGGAAGCCAAAGCTCCTTCTCAGTTAAACCCATCTAGCACTAGGCGCATTTAGTGCTTGAGCGGTTATTTCAGAATAGATTTCAATTCTGGATAGTTAACTAAATACCCAAACACTACTGAACAGGTCTACACACGTTTAAAAAATGCAGCTTAGGTGCGTTTTTCACGCTGATCTTCTCCTGTCAGGATAAACAGCGTTTACAATAAACCAATGCACGTGAGGTCTTTAAGAAAGTTTTCTAAATACATTTTTTTGTAGTTCGTAAAGCAGCCATGTGACCATTGTAACTTTTATTATCCATGGGTAGTGAGGGTTTGGGTGAAGACTACTTTGCTTACCCAGATAAAACAGTGCCCTCCTCTTTGTTGCCCATTGTTTTGCTGTATTGCGGTTTTCTGTACAGGATCCACTGCCACTCAGTGTGGAAGAGCAAGGCAATGGGCAGTCTTTTTGTAAGCTGAATTACATCTTTCAATACTACTCCGGGTCTGACCCTGTAGGATGGCATTGACAGAATACAGCAGGAAACTGTGAAATGGGAAAGGAGATTGGGAAGATCACCAGGTAGTTCTTCATCTTTGAAAGCTAAAGCTCACGCATAATAAGGATATCATGTTGTAAAGCACTGCACAAACTGTTGGCCCGATGTAAATCCTAATATAAAAGTTTTAAAGGGAAAAGTGACTTTTTTTTGTGCAATAACATTCTATTTTGAACCC
Source organism: Lithobates pipiens (assembly GCF_037356315.1). Lineage (NCBI taxonomy): Eukaryota > Metazoa > Chordata > Amphibia > Anura > Ranidae > Lithobates > Lithobates pipiens. The sequence continues at coordinate 229,204,705 of NW_027507686.1, read as the reverse complement.
ATCCTGATTTCACCTAAAAAAACAAACAAAAAAACAATAAGTGGGCTTATAGATGATGCAAGAAGACGACCAATAAATTAAGAAAATTAATCACAATAATTTTAACAAATCCTAATCTAATCTCTTTCTTTCTTTTTTTTTTCCTGGCAAGTGGAGCCTACTATGTCTGAATTCTAACTATTTTCCTGCTTAATTTAGGATGAATACGATTATAGCAGCAAGAGTTTTGAAGAACAGAGCCTTACCATGGAGAGCAGCGATACCATAGAGGGCGAGAACATGGGAGGTTGGTGGCCTGAATTCGGTTCTCCTAACTCAGGTGTGACCCCACTAGACAGTTTATTGCCCTCTTGTCTGTCCCACCCAGCAGACAAGGGCCGGAGCATGCACTGCGTCACCTCATGCCTTTTTTTGTCCACTCCTTTTTTGGTTTGGGTTTTTTTTTTTTTTGTAAACTAACAGCTCGTTGAGTATTGGTTCCTAACATTTTAAAGGGACACTATCTCTAGAATAAGGAAACATTTGGCAGTACTACACATACAAAAATACATATTTTAGTGAAAAGTATATTTTTCTTTAGTGCAGATCAGATTTGATAAAGAAAATCAAATGTTTTAGGAATTTGTTAATAACATAGATGTTTAGATATGAAAGCTAGGTTTAGTGGCTAGGCCCTCCATGCATTTCTGCTTGTAGTAATTCTTCCAGTGGTATGTTACTTCAGTAAAACCAAGTGTTTTTAGATGTGTAGTGTTAAATTAGATAGGATTCCTCCATTCTGAGTCCTTGAGAGATAGATACACCAGGGTTGATAAATTCATCCAGCAACTCTCAGATCAAAGGTCAGATCATTGCTTTAGACTAAAGCTGTCCATATGCTGATCATATTCTGCCAGTTCAGTAGGGACTGGTCAAATTTAGGTCAATGTGTGGCAGCCCCTGCTCCGACAGAAGTCGATCAAATGTTTGGCTTCTCTCGAGCAGGGATGGCCACGTATTGGGGGGCACTCCTCATCCACCTCATGTGTGTCGATGGAGGAATCTGTTAATTTTATTTATTTCTTCTTTCTTTTACTCAGCTACTACCTAAATGGGAAAAAAACAAACCACTTATGTGCAACTTTACCATTTCATTAGCTTAAAATAATATGCCTGATTGTGAGCTGAAATTAATGCCTTAAAGTGTTTCCAATGGCAGAAGTTTTTTTTTTTTTTTTTTTTTCTTGATGCTTTAAGGTAAAAAAAACCTTCTGGGTGCAGCAGTTCCTTCCCCCAGCCCCACTTATACTTTCCTGAGCCCCATCTCGATCCAGCGATGTGCATGAGAGCAGTGGCTCTCCTGGATCTCTGTCTCCTCATTGGCTTACATAACAGTGGAAGCCATTGGCTCCTGCTGCGGTCAATCACAGCCAGTAAGCCAATTAGGAGAGTGGGAGGTGGGGCCAAGCCACGCTCCATGTCTGAATGACAATGTCCATTCACAGGGAGCACACCTGCTCGAATGCCCCCCGTGACAAGCTGCTTGTTAGTGGGGTGCACTCAGCAGGGGGGAGCCAGGATCACCGGTGTGGTACCCAAAAAGAAGAGGATTGGGGGCTGCTCTGTGCAAAACCATTGCACAGAGCCGGTAAGTATAACATGTATGTTATTTGTTTTTAAATATAAACCTTTAGAACCAGTTTAAAGCAAAGTGCAATGTAATCTAGTATAATACTACGTAAACATTTTCTACATATGCTATAAGTGTACATATAAAAAAAACTAAAAAAAACATATGCAGTACATCTCTAGAATATATGCATATGTCTGCATGTTTAATCCTTTAAAAAATGTTGCAGGTACAGAAAATACATGTTTATTTTTTTTAGTAATCCAGTGAGCTCCTCAATTCTTGTTTGAAAGGACAACACAATGGGGGTTATTTACGAAAGGAAAATCCACTTTGAACTACAAGTGCACTTGAAAGTGCGCTCGCTGTAGATCTGAGGGGGACATGCAAGGAAAATAAACAGCATTTTAGCTTGCACATGATTGGATGATAAAATCAGCAGAGCTTCCCCTCATTTCAGATCTTCATCTCAGATCTACAGCAACTGCACTTCCAAGTGCACTTTTAGTGCAAAGTGGATTTTCCTTTCGTAAATAACCCCCAGTGCCTCTACCTCACTAAATTCCCAAAAAGGGTTGTCACGGCAATTCAAGGGTTGGTGGATTGGGAAGGTTAAGCAGGCAGAGCTGATAAACCTGGTTGGGATTTCAGTGCAGCGGGAGATACTGTGGTGTCCGCTCAAACAATAAGTTAGGTGCTCGCTGGATTCTGGTGGGTCATCGGCTATGTCTGTGTACTAGCCACATTAAAAATAAAAAATGTGCATGCATTGCAGAGCTGTACTACAAATGTTTCTATGACATACATTTTAAGGCTGGGTTCACACTGCTGTGGCTAGGAGACCCGGATGTGATTCGCACCGCACTGCAGTGCAAATCACATGCGATCTCTGTGCGATGCGAGTTCAGCCATACAGATAGTATGGCTGAATTCGCATTGCATCCGCACCAAACTCGCACAGGACCCTTTTTTTGGTCCGTAGCAGAATCGGATCGCATGGGTGTTCACACCATGCGATCCGATTCCTGTCCGAGTTTGCAGATCGCACTTCGATATGCGAACTGATCTGGGGGTGTCATTAACATTTCACTGACACTCCCAGCCGTTCGCATAGGGCAGTGTGAACTGCCGCCGGGAGGCATGCGATGCGGGAACCCGCCGTGGATTCGCGGCGTTCCCGCATCGCCCCAGTGTGAACCCAGCCTTAGTCACACAAGAGTTGTTTGTACTGCCAGGGAAGAAGGTCCTCAGTACTCGATTATGATTTAGTTCCCACAAAGTATGATGTCACATAGTTAAATTAAAAGAAGACAAATGTCTATTGAGTTCAACTAATAGAAAAAATATAAATACATTGAAAACCTCCGTAAACAGAACCCCATATCCACGTTGATTAAGAAGGTGAAAAACAATATAAAGCTTCGTGTTTTTTTTTTTTTTTTTTTTTTTGCAACATGGCAAAAAAATGCTTCCTGATCAACAATCCTGGATATGCACTGGATCAATAATCACTGGTGTTCTTGCTTATAAATTTACATAATTTATAAGTATTATTATACAGGATTTATATAGCACTGACAGTTTGCATGGCACTTTACAACATTAGGGCAGACAGTACAATTACAATACAATTCAAGACAGGGGGAATCGGAGAGCCCTGCTCGTTAAGAGCTTACAATCTAGGAATTATACCATTAAGCAGCTGTATGGGAACTGGCTTCTGAATAAACTAATGGGAAATGAAACAGATATAAAATATGCAAAATAGACAATTTTAGACAAACCATAGTACTAATTTTGGTATGAACACTGATGATCGATAGTGTCCCTTTAAACTAGTTTGTTTTGTGAATATGATTTTGCTCATTTGTTCTGTTTTTTCTTTTTCTTTTTTTAATTTTGAGGCATGTGCAAGCTGGATGAACTGCCTAGTTTGGCTCATTGGTATTGTGCAGCATTTCTTGTGGGTCTGGTAATGTTTTGTCTCCACTGTTGTACGCTGTGCTCACTGCTGAATATGTTTCCACTTCTCTGTGTGTCGGTGAAGGTAAAGTACAATTTATTAGGACAGATGGGTAACATTTACGGAGCTGGGAGGTCTAGTCAGATCAAATAATGCCCCCACTCCTGATTTTTATTTTTTTTGTTGTTTTTAAATAGTGTAGAGAAAGGTTAAAACTCCTATGGGGGGTTGGGGGTTTCTCTGTCCCTCTTTCTGTCTTGGAGAAGCAACAGGGAATGAGAGGAAATCGGACATAAGTTACGATAGCCAAACATAGATCAAAATTTTGGCCTGCTCCCCAAGCTGATCAACCTCTGTACAACCACCCTGTCGGATCTTCCCTGCTCATTCAGTGCTGCCAGCTACAGCTGGCAGTACTGATCAGTGTATTCTGATAGTGAGGGGAGTCTCCCCACTATTGCAGTACAATAGCTAAGTGGGGAGGATTGGATCGGGGGGAATCAAGTACTCATCTATGGGGGCTTGCTTAGGGTAAAGCTGGCCATAGATTACGTGACGGGTATGCATGGGTTGCAGGACAGAAGATCGCTTGATTTTCCCATCAACACAATCAGTGCTGTTTGGGGAATCCCATCCCTACGGAGCTCTTGTGTTCTCCCCGTGGGGAGCCATCCCTGCTTGGAAAGCACAGTAATTACTGCTAGCAGCTATAGCTGCTGGCAGTAATCGCATGCTAATAATCCAACATGCTGCTTGTACCCAAATCATTCAATGGTATAACTAGGGTATAATCAGCCTGCCCAATCGATAGATCGGATCTGTGCCAGTCCCTGCTGAACCGGCCGAGATTCAATCCATCTATGGTCGGCTTAAGTTCATCTATTGGTGTTTGCTAAATAAATGCGTGTCCTGATTAATGATTTACCCAAATTTTGGCCTTTACATACCATTTAAAGGCACATTCTAGTTCAGGCAGAACACAGGAGTCACAGCCCCACATAATGCACAAATCAGGGATGACATTTATGGGGTGCTGGATAATATTTATCTGATAAATCACCAGGAACTAGCAGTAAAGCAAATAAAAATACAAGCAGAGCTCAGTTAACAGCTTTATACTAGAAGAAAGACAATACCTAATACACATGTAGTAATGCTCAATGTCAATTTCTATATTGTGGCAGCCATTAAACCACATAAATACTTATTAGTGCGCCTACCATTTACTTCAAAGGACCTGCATAACACACAATAAATGAAACCTATCATGGTAGACCTATGACTGCCATTGTTCAGTTTGTTATGAATATACTAGTTACTGTGCTATGTCTGGTCGCAGACCAAGCATGCAGGAAATGAAAGTCAGAATAATGCTGGGATTCTTTGTATGCTCTGGAGCTCATTTACTAACAGAGAGAGGATTTTTCTATCCCCTGTTTGGTATACTTCACAGTACTCTCGTTATAACACAGCCAGCCCATTCCTAAAAGGCGGGCCATTATATACAGCTTGCAGAAAAGAGAAAAACCTTGTGATTGGAGGAGGAACTGTTCATGTGTGCTGCCAAAAAAAAAGGATCAGCTTTTGGTTTTTGGCCGTCCTGAGGTGCATTGGGAGCTCATTTAAAATAAAGGGCACATTAAGGTTCATTGTAATACTGCATTTAACATGCGTGTCTTACCTCACTGCACAAGTGCAAGAGAGTGAGATTTCTACTTTAATATTTTATGAAATGCATTTGAACACAACTTTCAAAAAAAAGAAATGGAAATGATGCAGAAGTTCACAATATTTTAATATATTTTCAGTTCTCACTGTATTTAAGCAATTTATTCTATATATTGTAAGTCACGTCATACTTTTCTGTGCATGCTTATGTAATTGCTGTTCAGTTTGCTTTGCAAATATGCGGCTGTAAGTTTTTTATTGGCTTTCTAAACTTTGGTTCTTATGAGTTGCAAGCTTTATTTTAATGTAATACTTTATATTAACATATTAATTGATGGAAAGGATTGTAGCTTTGTGAACGACTCCATGTCTCCGATGCCGATGCACTGCTTTCAGATTCTGGTCCACGTGAATGCTGAAACTTGTGCCATGCATCTCTATCTGTTGGGAGTCAAGGCCATCGTAGTGGGGAGATCAGTCGCTTGTGGAGAACAATAAAAACTTGTCTTGTGAGAATTGCACAAACTGCCATTGCTGACATTTCCTTTTAAAAAAAATGCAAGCTTGTATGCAAAGCAAATGGCTTCCGTGTGAATTGCTAAATCAACACAAGCATGCAGATCAGAAATTTGGAAATTATTGGCTACATGTTTGTTCCGATTTAAGGAGCCACAAGTGCCCGGGGGGGGGGGGGGGGGGTGCTCCTGAAAAGGATCAGGGCTGCTCTGTGCAAAACCATTGCACAGAGCAGGTAACTATGATGTTTATTTTTTTTAATAAAAAATAAATTGAAGCTTTAACAACACTTTAAAGCCCCCCTCCCCTTTTACTTCTCTGAGCCAGATCTCGATCCACCACTGTGCATGAGAGCAGAGGCTCTCTCAGCTCTTTCCCTCCTCATTGGCTCAGACACAGCAGCGGGGAGCCATTGGCTTCTACTGCTGTTAATCAAAGTCGGTGATGAGGGGCGTGGCCAAGACGCGCTCTGTGTGTCTTATGGACACACAGAGCGGGGCTCGGAAGGGAACGCACACAAGTGCCTTTATCAAAAGCGTCTTGCTATGGGGTCGCTCTGCGGAAGTAAGGGGAGGAGCCAGAAGCGGCAGCGAGGCCCCTGAGAAGAGGGTCGGGGCTACTCTGCAAAACCATTGCAAAGAGCAGGTAAGCATAGCCTGTTTATTTTAATTTAAAACAGAATACAAAGCTTCACAATCACTTAAAGAGAACCAGTAGTTCAGTAATAAACAACATTGTGGAGAAGCAGTAGTTTTGGGGTTCATCTAGCTGTGTGCGCTGGTTCACCATCAAAGTGTGTTGTATTTCCAACTAGTACATTACTAAAATTAATTTTATGAGAAAGATACAGAAAATGTTGGACTAACCAACGTTGTAGTGTTTTCAGTGAAATAGATAAATAAAAAAAAAAGATGCAGGAACTGTTCTGAGGGAATATCTCTGTGCTTTGAATATATCTGTTACTTTCTGCTATTACTTTCTGCTGTGTCTCTAGGACAGGAAATTAAGGGAAATCTTAAACTCTGATGTTGCACATGCAATGACGGTTGAGTACTTGTATGCAAATTTTTTTCCCTCTAAATTCTTCAGGGTTGCGTGCTGTTGTGGAAGAGCTAGAGCTGGAAAGAAACCAGCTTCAGGAGCAGATCATGACACTGGAGGAGCGATGCCAGGAGCTAGAGGACAGACTACAGCTGCAGCTTCGTATTGAATCTTTACAGGTATGTTTTTGTAGCAATCATGCACATGGGGTGCACAATGGAGGTTGTGATATGTGTAATCTGGAGCATGATGCACCTTGATTTTATCCACACTGAGAATGAGCTTGTTTTGGCCTACTGTTGCATCATTGTGTAGTTCACCACTTTTAGCTTAAAGTATACCTTAAGGCAATTTTTTGGATAGAGTAGAGGGGGATTACAATGCTTGTCGGGTTTTATTGCGGTCTGTGCCCGTTAGAGGTTCGTCCCCTCTATTTGTCCAAGAAACGTGAATGTAAAGAACAATCCTAAGTTTTGGGTTGTCCCAAGAACAGTAAAAAAGGGCAATGTTCCAATAGGGACACTAGTTCTGGGGTCCCCAAGGAATTCTCTTAATTTGCAGGGATTTTCTCTCACTTCCTGTTTGGCTATGGGACAAGAAGTGAAGGAAAATCTCTAATGGGACACAGATGGCGAAAAAAAAAAAAATCTGTCAGAGGTTATAACACTCCCTTTTCTCTATCCAAAAGAAGAAGAAAAAAAGTTTTGCCTATAGCTCTACTTTAAGTATGAAGTCCTTCGATACCTGCCTTTCCTCTAATAGAGGTGACCAATCACTTAGCTGAGCTTTCTGCCTCATTTTCTTTGTCTTGTAATCGCGCCTTTTAATACAGGTAACATTTGATGTAGATGAAGAGACGCTTCCCTTCTCCAAGGTGTGTGTTTGGTGTATAGGGTGAAAGTAACACCATATGATCTGTGTGTGTCCCACTTATTTCGTATGCACTGTTTCCATAGACACTTCATGGCCAAGAGTTTGTGGGCCCTTCACCACTCACATCTACATGATAGGAACAAAAGTATGTGGAAGCCCCTCCAAATTACTAAATTTAGTTGTTTCCAATGAAGGGTACTCTTAATTCTAAAGCATACAGAGAGAATTGTACATTTTCACCCTTGTGGCAGCAGGAAGGCCCTTTTTCTGTTCCACTTTGAATGTATCCCTGTGTACGAAGCCAGGTCAATAAGGATATGGTTTGGCAAGTTTTTTGTTTTTTTTTGGGGAGGAACTGGAGTGGACTGCAAAGAGTCATAACCTCAACCCTACTGAACACTTCTTAAATGAACGGTAACACCAAATACAAGCCAAGTCATGATTTCCAAAATCAGTGCCTGACTTCAAAAATGGTGTATTGGATGCATAGTAACAAATTCCAACAAGAACACTTCAAAATCTCGTGGAACATAGTAGACTGGTAGAGGTGGTGAAGAGAGAGCTCTATAATAATGCGGAACTACACTGCATCTGAGCACCGCAAAGCAAAAATGCTGTTTAATACATTTTTAATATTCAAAGCAAATTCCCCCAAAAATCCATGTCTCCATGCTTTATTTTGGCAAGAAATCACTTTGAAAAACACCCCCCTAGTATTTCTAGACATGGTCATCTTGAGGAAGGGCAGATGATTCATGTAGCAATAACTTTCTGGAATCCATCTGCCCCAAGCATACAAGCAGGAGGGCAAGCTTAGCTGAGAAAACCCCTCCAGAAGACTCCTAGGATGTAATTGAAGACACTTAATAAAAGTAAATATGATACACATTCCTATTTACTAATGCTAGCAGCATAAGGATTAAAAATCATCAATGTTGATTGAGAACATGAAGTTTTAATGTCCGTGGTTTCAAAAAGAGAATGTCCAACAAGCTCATGTAAATGTGATGATCATCAGATCCCCACAAACTTTTGGCCATTGAGTTTTGCTGTGCTTTGCTTCTAACACGTTTGATGCTATCCGTCAAAACAGAGTTTTTGTGACAAGCGGCTTAGATTGGAAAACCCCTCTTTAATCAGACGTGCCTACCATGAAATAAGGTTGTGCTCATAATCTGCTTGATTATTAAAGCCATCAGCACTGTGTATGCGCGAGAAGCATGTGAGAACCTGCAGTAATACACACACACACACACACACAAGCAAAATTTCAACCAAACAGAATTGTTTTGGTGGAGGGGGGCAGAAGAGAAATAAGAAGTTTAGTTGGGCCCCTCCTGGTCTTTATGTACTGGTGCTTGGCCAAACAGCTTACACACACAGCCTGCAAGAGCCCTGCATTGCAACCATGTTCTGCTGATCGTGGGTGCAGTGCTTTCCAGGCTCCCAGTAAAAAGTAAATAAATAAATGCATGTTTTTTTTATTTATTTTTTTACCTGCAAAAAGAGGTGCATTTATAATATATTTTATTTATTTTTTTAAAGGTGAACTCATCCTTTTAAGCTTTGCACCATGGTTGAGCCCCACTGCAAGGTGTAATTTTTTAGGTTTCCTTGAGTTAGGCTTTAAGGACACCCAGGCTGATAAGACCTCATAGGCACAGTTATTTAATCTTGACTTGGAAGATCAAGCAGCTGTTTTCAAAACATTTAACAAACCTTAGGGCCAAATAAAGTACTTTTAGGTCCAGTTTGAGAGAGCTGCCTATAGCCATTAATACATTTTCATCAGTCTTCAGCGGGCTTTTAACAAACGTCAAGCAGCAGACATGCATACAAAGCCAAAATGCGTGTGTGTGCCATATAAAACAGCAAAGGTTATACATGGATAGAATCCTTAAACACAGCTTTGAACTGGCAGTTTAGGCTTTGCTTAACCACTTGCAGACCGGACCATTTTGCTGGTCAAAGACCAGACCACTTTTTGCGATTCGGCACTGCGTCGCTTTAACTGACAATTGCGCGGTCGTGCGACGTGGCTCCCAAACAAAATTGACGTCCTTTTTTCCCACAAATAGAGCTTTCTTTTGGTGGTATTTGATCACCCCTGCGGTTTTTATTTTTTGCGATATAAACAAAAATAGAGCGACAATTTTGAAAAAAACGCATTATTTTTTACTTTTTGTTATAAATATCCCCCAAAAATATATAAAAAAACATTTTTTCCCTCAGTTTAGGCCGATACGTATTCTTCTACATATTTTTGGTAAAAAAAATCGCAATAAGCGATTATTGATTGGTTTGCACAAAAGTTATAGCGTTTACAAAATAGGGATAGTTTTATAGCATTTTTATTAATAATTTTTTATTATTTTTTTTTACTAGTAATGGCGACGATCAGCGATTTTTATTGTGACTGCGACATTGTGGGGGACCCATCGGACATTTTTGACACATTTTTGGGACCATTGTCATTTATACAGTAATCACTGCTATATAAATGCAGTGATTCCTGTGTAAATGACACTGGCAGTGAAGGGGTTAACCAGTGGGTGGCAGTGTAGGGGTTAAGTGTTCCTAGGGGTGTGTTACTAACTGTGGGGGGTTGGGCTTTCATTTAGTGAACACTGATCTCTGCTCCAATCACATGGAGAGGAGATCAGCGTCAATAGTTGCTAGGCAGAATGGAGAAATGCGGTTTACTCTGCATTTCCTCCATTCGGCCGCTCCGTGAGACGATCGCGGGGATGCCCGCGGCGATCGAGTCCGCGGGTCCCGCGACCGGACTCACGGGGGTCCCGACCAGCGCGGGAGCGCGCCCCCGATGGCAGGGCGGCATTGAATATTGGATGTACCTGTACGCCAATATGCCTGCCCGTGCCATTCTGTCAACGTACATTGTTGTGCGCTGGTCGGGAAGTGGTTAAATTAGAGTTAAAATATCCACATAATGAAAAAAGAAAATGAAACAAAGTTGGCATTGCCCTTTATGCCCATTTTAATAAAAGAAATAGCATACTCGTACATGGCTTGAAATTCAGCCTGGCTTGACAAAAGTCGATTGAAAAATTGAAAGCCAGGTGTAAAATAATTGGCCAGATTGGCAGTGACTGCATCTAATTAGAGATGTGCAAGATGAAAATAATTTGTTTCATTTCTGATTCGTTCATTAAGTTAATAATTTTGTTTTCTTAAATAAACAACTTATTTGAACAAACTCATTCACCACTGCACCAAAGAAAAAAATAAGCGAATAAAGCCGTGAGAAAATAAAACGGTGAAAAAAAACCTGCTACTTGTGAATTATAAACTGATGAACCTAATCACTTAAAAACAGAAAGTGAACAGCAGCGCTAAAATATCAAACAATTAATTGTAGTGATGAAACATAGCAAACATAATAAACATTAATATGTATTAAAAAGGTGTCAAACTCTTAAAGCTAATACAGTTAAAGAATAAATGGTGTAGAAAATAGAAAAATAATGTGTAAAAGTCCCAAAAGAATAGTGCAAAAGATGCCAACGTGCATGGAAGCAATCCTCCAAAAGGTGATCAGATCTGATCACCCTTTGGAGGATCGCTTCCATGCACTTTGGCATCTTTTGCACTATTTTTTGTGATTTTCTTGGTGGACTTTTAGACATTATTTTTCTATTTTCTAAACCTTTTTAACATATATTGATGGTTATTATGTTTGTTGTTTCATCACTACAATTGTTTATTTCATATTTTAGCGCTGCTGTTCACTTTTATTTTTTTGATTAGGTTCAATAATTTTGTTTTGTCATATTTGTTATGTTAGAATGATTCGTTTTTGGGTTTAATTTTGTATATTCAAATTTTTTTCATTTATTCATTATTTTCAAATTGATTCAAAATGAATTTGAATTTGATTCAAAATGAATTTGAATTTGATTCAAAATGAATTTGAATTTGAAAATAGAAACCTATTACAAGAAATATAGTTGGATAAAAAAGAGAAATAAGATGATGATTCCTACTTAGGCTGCTTTATAGAAAAGAGTAGAATAGAAAATATGGGAAGCCTAAAATAGTAAGGCTGTTATCTCCAGAAGTGGAGAGAAAATCATCTGTTGGGGACAGCTGCCTAAAAGAATGGATTTTTCCCTCACTTTGGGAAGATATTTTTTTTTCTTGTCACCAGCATAGAAATTGAAGCCATTTCCTACCCCTATCCAAAACCTTGATGGAGATGCACTTTCCTTTTTCCAATATGACCAATTTAGTGAAGGTTAATAGAAAAAAAAGTGACCACATCTCTTTTAAAGGCGTTTTGTGGATGGCATATTTGATCAAAGAATGGTCTTTCAGGACTAGACGGTAGTTTGTGGTTTTAATTGGATTGAAAACATTTGAATTTGAAGTAATTTTTATAATTTGTGGTATTAAAATTTTCTTTAAATTTATTGTGTTTGCCCTGTTTATATTTTTTTAAAAGTGTGATGTATGAACAGCAAACCGTTCTGCTTACATCCATTTTCCTGGTCAAAGATGAGGAAGCTAGATCACTTTTCCTTTCGAAACCTCTGAATATTGTGAAAAGTACTCCTGGTTGTTCTGTAGTCTGGTGAGGGGTTTACACTCAGGACGTTACCTCTTTTCCTCGGTTTCTTGAACTTCCCATTTTTCAGCAACATGGGTGATAAATGTTTGGCTTGTGAGCTGTTTTGTGGCCAGGCTTAAAGAAACTTTGAATTCCTTTTTTGTTTCAGGGTGAAAATGAACGGCTTCAGTTACAAGTCTCCCAGATGCGACATCAGCAGGCCCAAGAGTCTGAAAAACACCATGATCTCATATCCACCTTGAATGACCAACTTAAAGGGTATGTCCCCTCAAATGTTATCACTTTGGGTAATATAAGTTGCGTCAATAGAATTCGATTTTGAAAGTATTAGAGCGAGGAAAGGTCAGTACCTAATTGAGAAAATGGTGCTGCCTTTATTTTTGTCTCTTGGGCTTTAGTCATGAGAGTTAATTACTGATGATCCTTTACTGGTCTTAAGATTGGCAGTAGTTGTGTTTAGTGTGATTTTATGTCCTTAGGATATGGAATGATTTGTGTGTGTGTGTGTGTGTGTTTACTATGCATACAATTTCTTGCTCCACATCAAATGGACTAAATATATACATTTATTAACCTGCAGCCACTATGGACCTTAATAACCTGTTTGTGCATAGACTAAAATAAGGTTTAAGCTGCTGCTTACCCAACCTGATCCATGTAGACTGTGTATGGTGGCCTCAGCCAGAGCTGCTCCATTTATGTGTTTTGCTCTGCCAATTAGGGCTTAGTCATAGAGGTGGGAGGTAAGAACAGGACGAGAGAACTTGTGCATCATCAGCCATGAAAGCAAGTGAACAAATGTCTCCTATTAATGTGATGATGTGGAAAAAAAAAAAAAAACATGAGAATGAAAGAATAAAGTGAAAAAAAGATAAAACTAAGAGCTAAATAATAAGAATAAAGGATAATGACAAAAATTAAAAGTAAAAATAAGAGTAATAAAGAAAAATATAACATCTAAAACAGTGCTCGACAAAACCCGGTCGCCAGGTCGCATTGGCGACTAGAATCAGCGACCTTGCGCCTGGGGCAGCATAGCTGGGGGTATCCCGTCTCCGTGGACCCCCCCCCCCCGCGCGATCGCGTCGGGCCGCGCCGTAGGCGGCCGGTAATTGAGCCCCCGGCTTTGAGGCCTTCTGTGATCCTATGGTTCCTTCTGGAATCTGGCGCCCTCTTGTGGTGGCCGTTGGAATTACAACCAACAATGCTAATGGGCCAGTCTTTCTCCATCCCTTTACTTAGAACCCCTAAACAAAACAAAGAAAAAAAAAAAAAATATATATATATATAATATTATATTATATTATATTATATATTTTTTTTTATTATTTATTCTAACACCCTAGAGAGTAAAATGGTGGTCGTTGCAATACTGTCTGTCACACCATATTTGCACAGCGGACTTACAAGCGCACTTTTTTTGGGGAAAAAATTTTTATTTAATAAAAAAAAAAAGACAACAGTAAAGTTAGCCCAATTTTTTTTTTTTTATATTGTGAAAGATAATGTTACGCCGAGTAAATCGATACCCAACATGTCACGCTTCAAAATTGCGCCCGCTCATGGAATGGCGACAAACTTTTACCCTTTAAAATCTCCATAGGCGACGTTTAAAAAATTCTTCAGGTTGCACGTTTTGAGTTACAGAGGAGGTCTGGGGCTAGAATTATTGCTCTTAGTCTACCGATCGCAGCGATACCTCACATGTGTGGTTTGAACACCGCTTTCATATATGCGTTCGCTTCTGCACGCAAGCTTGGCAAGACGGCGCATTTAAAACAATTTTTTTTTCTTATTTTAACTTTTATTTTTATTTTTTTCACTGTTCTTTTAAAAAAAAAAAAATGTGTGTCACTTTTATTCCTATTACAAGGAATGTAAAAATCCCTTGTAATAGAAAAAAGCATGACAGGTCCTCTTTTATATATGAGATCTGGGGTCAGAGAGAGCTCACATCTCATATTTACACTAAAATGCAATTTAAAAATGTCCCTCTAAGAGCTATGGGCAATGACTTGGAGACAGGTGGGGGGCTGGGGGCTATCTTCCCCTCACTCGTCTCCATGTCAGGCCAGGGACAGGTCCAGATCGCCGTCACGGACCTGGCTCCTAACTTTTTTAGCTGGCTCCTAGATTCCAAGCAAATTTGTCAACCCCTGATCTAAAAATAAAAAGTTATGAAGTGAAAGTAAAAATTAAATAAAATCAAAAAGTAGGAATTATTATAGGAAGACCTCATATACTGCTATGTGAGTAAGATCTGTATATTCATAAATATTAAAGTTTCTTGCACCCTATTTTTACTGTCACTATTTGCAATTTAACAGATTGTAAGATTGAAAATAAATAATTTGTGTAACGGAAGCTTAAAGTGGTTGTAAACCCTTACAAACCACTTTGACCTACAGGTAAGCCTAGATTAAGGCTTACCTGTAGGTCCAAGCAATATCTCCTAAACCTATATGGTTTAGGAGATATTTGCTCGAAAACGGGCACCGCTGTCTACGGCGCATGCGCCTAGACAGCGGCGCGCAGGCGCACTGAACGCGGCAGTTCCAAGAATGGAGCTGCCGCATTTGTCGACTCCCGTGCGCATGCGCGGGAGTGACGTCATCGCGGCTTCGCCGAATGACAGCGGCGGAGCTGCGAGACGCCACCAGCAAGATGGATGCGGCGGACTACAGGGGACAGCGCGACTTCGCTGGCTCCTGTGTCAGGTAAGTGACACATAATGGGCTACTATGCGATGCACAGTAGTCCATTATGCTTTGCCTTTGCAGTGAAAAAAAGAGGAAGTAAACTCATCAGGGTTTACTTCCTCTTTAAAGCTAGTTCTGGTCAACGTTGGGACAAAATTAAATATGGGTTACTCTCGAGCTGACACCTGCCAAAATTCTTTAAGATTTGAGAGGGAGGAAGATGTGAAGTTTAAAGGGGATGTAAAGGCAGACGTTTTTTTTTTTATCTTCATGCATTCTATGCATGAAGATAAAAAGCCTTCTTTTTGAAGCAGGCCCCCTAATACTTGCCGGATCTCTATCCAGCGATGCCTTGGCTGTCCGGGACTCACCTCCTCATTGACTGAGACACAGCAGAGGCATCATTGGCTCCCGCTGCTGTCAATCAAAGACAGCCAATGAGGAGAGAGAGGGGAAAGGGCCAAAACGCACCTCCGTGTCTGAATGGATACACGGAGCTGCAGCTTGGCTCAGGTGCCCCCCATAGCAATATGCTTGCTGTAGGGGCCCTTGTAGGGAGGGGCCAGGAGAGCCGAAAAGGGACCATAGAAGAGTAAAATCTGGGCTGCTCTGTGCATAACCACTGCATAGGGCAGGTAAGTATAACCCATTTGTTATTTTTATTGAGGAAAAAAAAAGAGACTTTGCAATCACTTTAACTCACAACAGAGACCTCACTAGTGCAGTAGGACTTGGGGCTGGGAAAAGGACTTTGCTGCAACAATAAAGAGCATTTTATGGTGAGTACAAAAATTCTGTTTTTCAGAAGGCAGCCTAAAATGTCAGCCTCCTTATTTCCTCAAGACAGGTTTCCTAAAGTTTAAACTTTAGGGAGGAAAAAAATTGGCACACTGTACTTTTAATGCAGGGGAGAAGCCAGCTGGGTAGCTCCGGGACATGACAGCGCTGGAGAGAAGGCGAGTATAGTTCCGCTTTAAGACTCTTGTTAGTGACCTCTTTACCATTATACAAAAACTTGAATGTGGAATTTTTCTTAGTTTAACCAATAGGAATGCATTTCTTGAGAATGCTCTTGTGGAAAAAGAGCAAACTATCCTGGAAGCAACATCACGGCTGGATCAGCTAGGAGCAGTGAGGAAAGCTTTGCAAGAAAAAGAGACTGCAAACAAAGAACTTCTAGAGAAGCTGGACGAGTCTGAGCATCAGGTCAGCCATATATATTACATTTATGGCTTTGGTTCCACCTTAATTGTCACTCTGTATTCTCTGTCCATGCTTTGTCTTATCTTGTTAAGAGATCATTGCTAAAATATGGTGTGTGTGTGTATATGTGTATATATATATATATATATATATATATATATATATATATATATATATATATATATATATATATATATATATATAACTATGAGTAAATATCAAATTTGGCCTTATTCATTTACCATCATTCTTAGTATTTTTAAAGTATAAGTACAGAAAAAATATAAATTGTTTTCTTAAAGTTTAACTCAAACCCCCATATGTCAAACCTGCCACATCCTTCATACTATGCAGAACTGTTGGTCTTGCATTGTATGTGATTGCGTTGGAAAGCAGTGCAGCACGCAGAGTGAGCTGCAAGGTGCTATACAGGGCCTTCATCTGGAAGATGATCTGCAGCTGTATCAGCTAATTGCCCGGAGCATTGTGGACCTTTTCACCGGGGTCTAATCAACCATTTAAACTATGTGATATGGCCATACTTGTAGGTAGGGGTGGTGCTCCTACCACCTCCTAAGGCTTAATTTTTGCTGTGTGAAAAGTGCTTGAATTTCTCCCAGGCCTCACTAGGGACTATCATAGTACTGTGCAGTTTCAGTTTCCTGAGCCTACTGCGCATGCATACACCATTTCTAATCTTGGCACATGGAGGTCCGGCACAGAACTGCTCTGTTGGTAGTATTTCACAGTTTCACATTATGTTGTGTATTGACCAAAATAACCTAGTCCCTCACCGCCATTGTCCCTGCTAATCTGCAGTGGGTTGTAAGTAATCTTTATTAGCAGCACCTCACTGTATTTGGTTTTTCTCTTCAGCGGCCTTTGGTGGCTTAATGGCCCCTACTACTCTACAATGTTCTGTGAGTAATTCTCATTGCCAGTATGTCACTAGGTACTATTGGTACAACAGCATTTGGCATCCTAGTCTTGTATGGCCATTATCCTTCCTGCTCTGCAGAAATGTGATGAGATCATTTGCTGGTAGGTTTTTACTGCATACCGTTGGAACTGCAGCCTGTAGTGACCTCATCTTGCACAGCCTTTGATCGTTTCCTGCCTTGCATTGGGTTTGTGTGTACCTTTTGTTGGTAGTGTCTCAATGTGTACTACTTGTACAATATCCTATGGTGACTTGTGCAGAAGGCCATCATTCCCTTCAGCTGTGCAGTCGGTCTGTGAGTGGCGTCTGGTGGTTTTGCAGTCAGTAGTCCTAGGTATGAACTGCCCTCCTTTTGTTCTACAGTCGTTTTTTGGGTTTAGTTGGTTACATAGCGTTGCCTTACAGCCTGTGGTGACACAGTTACAAATGTCTTTTTACCCCTTTCTGATATGCAAATGGTCTGTGATTATCCCTTGCAGGGTTGTTCCATTTGCTGTCTATCTTAACAGTCCCTACAAGTCCAGTTAGTACAGCATTATTTGGTGCCGTTCTAGGGCGATGCCATTAACCCCCCCCCCCCCCACTCTGCAGCAAGTCCGTGTATACAGGTCCTTCTCAAAAAATTAGCATATTGTGATAAAGTTCATTATTTTCTGTAATGTACTGATAAACATTAGACTTTCATATATTTTAGATTCATTACACACAACTGAAGTAGTTCAAGCCTTTTCTTGTTTTAATATTGATGATTTTGGCATACAGCTCATGAAAACCCAAAATTCCTATCTCAAAAAATTAGCATATCATGAAAAGGTTCTCTAAACAAGCTATTAACCTAATCATCTGAATCAACTAATTAACTCTAAACACCTGCAAAAGATTCCTGAGGCTTTTAAAAACTCCCAGCCTGGTTCATTACTCAAAACCGCAATCATGGGTAAGACTGGCGACCTGACTGCTGTCCAGAAGGCCATCATTGACACCCTCAAGCAAGAGGGTAAGACACAGAAAGAAATTTCTGAACGAATAGGCTGTTCCCAGAGTGCTGTATCAAGGCACCTCAGTGGGAAGTCTGTGGGAAGGAAAAAGTGTGGCAGAAAACGCTGCACAACGAGAAGCGGTGACCAGACCCTGAAGAAGATTGTGGAGAAGGACCGATTCCAGACCTTGGAGGACCTGCGGAAGCAGTGGACTGAGTCTGGAGTAGAAACATCCAGAGCCACCGTGAACAGGCGTGTGCAGGAAATTTGCTACAGGTGCCGCATTCCCCAGGTCAAGCCACTTTTGAACCAGAAACAGCGGCAGAAGCGCCTGACCTGGGCTACAGAGAAGCAAGTACTTTTTTCGGATGAAAGCAAATTTTGCATGTCATTCGGAAATCAAGGTGCCAGAGTCTGGAGGAAGACTGGGTAGAGGGAAATGCCAAAATGCCTGAGGTCCAGTGTCAAGTACCCACAGTCAGTGATGGTCTGGGGTGCCATGTCAGCTGCTGGTGTTGGTCCTCTGTGTTTTATCAAGGGCAGGGTCAATGCAGCTAGCTATCAGGAGATTTTGGAGCACTTCATGCTTCCATCTGCTGAAAAGCTTTATGGAGATGAAGATTTCATTTTTCAGCACGACCTGGCACCTGCTCACAGTGCCAAAACCACTGGTAAATGGTTTACTGACCATGGTATTACTGTGCTCAATTGGCCTGCCAACTCTCCTGACCTGAACCCCATAGAGAATCTGTGGGATATTGGGAAGAGAAAGTTGAGAGACGCAAGACCCAACACTCTGGATGAGCTTAAGGCCGCTATCGAAGCATCCTGGGCCTCCATAACACCTCAGCAGTGCCACAGGCTGGTTGCCTCCATGCCACGCCGCATTGAAGCAGTCATTTCTGCAAAAGGATTCCCGACCAAGTATTGAGTGCATAACTGAACATAATTATTTGAAGGTTGACTTTTTTTGTATTAAAAACACTTTTCTTTTATTGGTCGGATGAAATATGCTAATTTTTTGAGATAGGATTTTTGGGTTTTCAGGAGCTGTATGCCAAAATCATCAATATTAAAACAAGAAAAGGCTTGAACTACTTCAGTTGTGTGTAATGAATCTAAAATATATGAAAGTCTAATGTTTATCAGTACATTACAGAAAATAATGAACTTTATCACAATATGCTAATTTTTTGAGAAGGACCTGTAGTTGTTGGTACTTTGGCTTGTGGTGGCTTCATCACAGCCATTCCATGACAGGTTATGGTGCCCTGACCATGGCTGACATTGTCCCTCCCTTGTTGAGGGCCTCCAGTGTTTTCATTTTACTCAGTCACTGTTCCTTCTGCTGCAGCCGGGTCATGAGCCCACTCTTTTGGTGCAGCCTTGCTTATGTGTGGGTGTATTTTCCATTGACTATCTTGATATTGTGGGGTATCTCTCCATGTTACCTAGTCTCGGATTGCGTGAGTCTCAGTCAATCTGTCATTTTCGCTCCTCTGTTTCTTCCTACAGGCTCTGTTCTTCTGAGGCCAATGCAGAAGTGTACCATGTTCCATCAGATGAGTTGGTGTGAGGGAATGTTTTGTCTACAGGCATATATCCTAGACCTGTAGGTCATTTATGTTGGCGACTCAGGCCTTCTTGAGTCCTTTTGTAGTTCTTATCCCTCACTCATCCCCAGTCTCCTGAAGTAGTCTGGATCTACGGGGGGTCTTGGAGCATTCTCAGGTCTAGTCTTTTCAGGGGACTATTTGCCCTCTCCTCTTGGTGAGGGCCTTTGTACAGCATATTGCTTTTGTCTTCAGTGACTGTTCCTTTTGGACCACCCATTAACTTTTCTCAGGGACTTTTCCCTCTTTTGTACTTGCACTCGTTGCTGCCTTCTTGTTGTTCTTGCTTATGTGCAGCGAGTTCTGAGTTTGTGGCTTTCACAGGTAAGGATTTTTTCCTTGTTTCTCCTTATGGTCTAAGTTGTTTTCAGGACATGGCATATTTTACTTCCTAAGGTGTTTCCTTCATCTTAACCAGGACTTTGTTCTGCCTTTTCTCTATCTTGGTCTTGCTTCTCTATTGTTTGCTACAAAAACTTCTCATCAGTCCGACTCTGATGCATGTTTGGAAGGGTTTCTAGTTGCCCTCTGGGAGCTTTGTGCTCCTCTTTTCCGCATGTTATGTGGGCCTTTTGTCATCTCTTGGTTTAGCCCACCCCCCCAGTTGGACTACTTTTAGGTTTCTTAGTGATAATGAATATTGTGTCCTTTACTACATGATTAAAAAAATAAATTAGGATTTTTGACTTGCACGTAAAACCTGTCTCTTAAAGTACATTACATGACGCAGGTCCTTCTCCCATGTTCTTATGATTTTCCTATTGCTTGTTTAAAAACTGGCTAGCTGGGAGTGTGGGTGGGGGGGCAGGCGGTTTATATGGGTCATGGCCCTGCAGTTTTTTTTGTGCTGGCCTTCAATCACCAGACAGGGTGTCCGCATATAACCCAGGATTAAAAAATAAGGTGTCCTTTTCTGTGCTCTTTAAAAAAAATATATATATAGATATATATTTTACTGGTAAGTGAAAAATGCTAAATTTCAGAAGGAGATCAGAAATGATAGAACTCCTATTTTTCTCGTGGCTTACTTTAAAACATTTTAGTTCAATGACTGACTTAATTTTAATTTTCCAGCTTGAAGAGGTCAAAAAGAAGCAGAGGACATTGGAAGCTGAAAATGAAACTTTAAAACAATCCAACAGTGAGCTCACAGAGAAGGTCTCTGCATTCAAAGAGAAGGTAAGCCTTAAATATTGCTTGAGGGATGATGATCGCTCTGTGTAGTTTCTGTTGAATTTGTTTGTCAGATTCATTGATATTGACAGTCTTGATAATTGATCAACCTTTAAAATAGCCGCCACCATATTGCTTAGGTGACAGGTTACCATTAAAGACATGTCAATGGACACTATTTAACTGTATCTAGAGACTACTTGCTTATATTTTCAATTTGTTTTGTTTTTTCTTGCTTCCAAGTAATTTTACTAGAGGTAAAATTATATGGTATATGGAAACTTTTTTTTTTTATTGTAGTTTTGAATAAAGTAGGGATTGGTTAGAACATCTGTCAGGTTTTTATTGTTGTCTGTGTCCCACCTCTTCAAGATATCTGCCTAGGAAGGGGTTTTACCTCACTTTTAAGAGATTTCCTCTTACTTCCTGCTGCATCCACAATAAGACACATACAACAAAAAATAAACTGACCAAAGTTTTATCTTTTCCCCACTCTATCCAAAACGGGAAAAAAAAGTTTGTCGATATATACATTTTGAGATGTGTTTTGAGGTCCTGGAGCATCAGTAAATTGACTTTAGGCAAGCCAGTATCTAAAAGGTGAAGTAAACCCTTATTCATATCAGCAACGGTGTGGTTTAGCTATGAACTCATCTAAATATTGATGCAATTTTGCAGCATTTTCTTTTTTTGGAGTTGACAAGCTGATGGAGACATTTAACAAGTGCTACTCTCTAAACACTTTCAGGTACTAATTCAAGATTCATCCTTGGAAAAGCTACAAGTTGACCTCGATCAAACGAATGAGGATCTTGATCGTCTTAATTCAAGTCATCTGGAGGAGCGATCGCAACTTATTCATGACCTGCAGAGGTGTGAGAGGGAGATGGATGTTCTTAAGGATCTGTTACAGGAAAAGGACAAAGAAATGTCCTCTTTGTCGGTCACTTTGACAGAATATACCGAACAGATTACTGTCTTAAAGGAAACAATGGACTTTAAAGATGGGCAGATGAGAGAGATGTCTGATGCTCTAATTAAAATGGAGAGAGAGCATCATCTCATAAAAGAAGCCCAAACATTGGATGTCCAGGAGACGAGCACTAAGATCTCCTCGCTGACCGAGCAGCTCTGTGAAATGGATGATGAATTAAATAAAGCTAAATGTCTTAACGAGAGCAAAACCAAAGAAGCTGAAGAGCTAATTAGGCAAATCAATGAAAACGGAATAACAATTAAGAATCTTCGTCAAGAGATGCAGACACAGTCAGTTACATACAATAACCACGTAACTGAGTGTTCTGCACAGATTGCATCTCTTAAAGAGCAAATGAATGCATCTGCTGAAAGACTCAGTGAAACGGAAACAAAATATAAAAAGGAAGTTGAAAGCTTAAAGTTGCAGCTAGAGAATGATCACTCAGAGAAAGCTAAGCTCGCAAGCTTGTTGGAAGAAAAGACCATTAAGGAACAGAGTTTTGAAAATGAGTTTAAAGCTGAAAAAGAACAATACAACCACTTGGTTTCCGATATGTCAAAGAAAGATGAAGAACTACAACAATTATTGAAAAATCTCTCAGAGCAGAGAGTCCTTTGTGATAAACTAAGCCAAGAATTGTCTGATAGTCAAGATGATGTGTCTTCTTTAAAGGAGAAGATAGAAACTTTTACACAAGAACGGGAGATCTTGGTTAAAGCTCTCCAAGAAAAAACACAAGAGTTCCAGAAGCAGATTGATGAGAAGTCTGAAATCATTAAAACACTGCATTTAGAAAAGGAAGAGCTGCAAGAAAAATATAACGTCCTTAAAACTTCCATTTCAGATAAGGAATCATGCATTCAAATTCATGAAAACTCTCTTGAGGAATTAGGTAAAAAGATTCAGACCTTAGATGATCAAAATAAACATTTGTGCAATGAGAAGGAAAAATTACTGACAGAAGTCAGCCAGAAAGACTCAGAAATCTCTCACTTGAATCAGAGTTTAAATGATGTCGAAACAAAATTGTCAGAAACAGAGCTTCAGCTATCTGAAGAGCAGAAAAATATTTCCAGTCTTTCAGCTGCTAAGGAAGAACTGTTTGCAAGAATTGAACACATTTCTGCTCAGAATTCCAAAAATGACAGCAATTTTGCAGCACAGCTACAAGAGAGAGAAAGGGAATGCCTTAGGTTAAAGAGTCAGTTACATGAAGAGCTGGAGGTGTCTCATAAGTTACAGAGTCAAATACAGTCTCTTGAAAATGATCTAGCGGAAGCTCACAGGAGCCTTCATGAAAAGGATGATAAACTCAAGGTCACAGTGGATAATTATAATGTTACATGTGAAGATGTGAAAAAACAACAAGAAACAATTGCAGTTGTGCAAAAGCAAGTGGAAGAATTAACCAAAGCTGTGCAAAATGAAAGGAAGGCATTGCAAGAGAAGGATGTATTGCTTGCTGCAAAGCATTCGCAGCTGGAGGAATTGAATTCAAAGTTAAAGAAGCTACAGAATGAAGAACAGACTCTTAAAGAGACTAATCTAAAATGCACAGAGGACATAGAAGGATTAACTAGAGAAATGGCCAAGCTCCAACAGGAGTTCAGCCATAGAACTGAAGAAAATAAAACCCTGCAAGAAAGATTAAACACGAGTAGCAAGGATGTTGAGAAGTTAACACTAGAAAGAGACTCCTCCGTGCTGTCTGTCTCAAATCTAGAAAGTCAGTGCCGCACCCTTCAGTCACAAGTGGTTCACCATCAATCAGTAGTAGACTCCTTAACACAACAATTAATCTCAGAAAGGGAAAAAATGACTTCTGACATGGAGTTGCTAAATGCTAACCTATGCGGTAAAACGGAAGAGGTCAATGTTCTCAGTTCACATTTATCACAACAGGGCCACAATATTGCATCTTTGAAGGATCAGATTGACACAATCCAACTTGAGAAACAGTCTCTGCTTTGCAGTGTGAAAGAGAAGGAAGCACTTCTTTCACAGAAAGAAGAATTATTCCAGCAAGTTGAGAAGAAACTGGAAGGAGAAGGTTACTATTTACAGACTATATCTGCTTTACAAAATAAGCTACAGAGTTCACTCTCAGAGTGCGCTCTACAGCAGCAGAAAATTAAAGACCAGGAGCAGGAGATGCAGAGATTGACGCAGCAGATGCAACTGTTGAAAGATAAAAGTGAGGAAGCAGGGTTGTTAAAAACACAGCTGTCTGAACATATGGAGATCATTTCCAACCTTCATTCTGAGATGAAAAATCTAAGAGACAACTTAGATGAATTAAATAATGCTTTAACCAAAAAGGATGAATGTTTGAAGGAGAAGGTAGATGCTTATGTCAATCTGAAAACTCAGCTTTCTGAGATTCAGGACTCTATAGAGGACCAAAAGACCCATATTGACTTGTTAACTCAGGAAAATGCACAGTATAAGACGTCTGTGTCAGAAAAAGATTTGACAATAAGAAATTCTTTAATAGAATGTGATGCATTAAAACAGAAGCTAACTGATAAAGAAGGACAATGTGATATGTTGATTCAGCAGATTACAGATTTAGAGGAAGCCAACAGAAAACAGAACAATGTCTTAAATGAGTTGAAGGTTTCTATAAAAGAACAGGAAACCTCCATTTTGGGAAAGCAAGAATTGTTAAATACTCAATTAGTGGAGCAGACAAAATTAGTGTCACATCTCCAGAACTCAGTCAGCGAGCTTAATAACACAATTAAAGATCTTCAGCAGTCCATTGTTGACAAAGAAAATGCAGTTCAGAATTTGCAGGAAAAATACACTTCCCTCCATGATCGCAAACAAGAGCTTTCAGAGTTGCTTATCAAAAAGGAAAATGAAATTTCTAAACTTCTAAGCACTGCAGATGAAAAGGATGCTAGATGTCAAGTTTTGGAAAGCAATGTTCAAGCCTTTACCAGTGAGGTCAGTCTTCTAAGAGAAGAGCTAGAAAAAGGTAATTCCAATGTCAGAAGTATTTCGGACACGCTCAGAATGAAAGATGAAGTCATATCTCAGCTTCAGAAAGCAACGGAAGTCTTAAAAGCTGAACTAGAAAAACTGAACAAAGAATATCAAGAGACCCAAATTCAGCTGCATGCATTAACAAAAGAAAAAGAGGAAAGCATCTCATTAAGCCACAACCTACAGGAAAAGTTTAGTTTACAGAGTCAGCTTATTGAAAACTTTAAGCATGATGTGGAAAGTTTAAATTCAGAGTTACTACAAGCTCGAAATATGACTGTGTTTGAGAAACAACAGTTCCAACAACAACTAGAGACTGCAAAGCAAGAAAAGCTGCATCTGGAAGCAATCTTGCAGATGTCTCTGACAGAAAAAGACACCTCATTGTCCACATTGGAAAAGCAACTATTTGAAAAAGCAGAAACTATAATGCAACTTAAAGAAAAGCTTGAGCACCAGCTGAAGGAATCAGAAGAACGCATTGGCTCAGACGCACGAGTCCTGCATCAGTTGAAGTCCGACAAAGCAGATCTCCAGAAGCAGGTTAGTGAACAAGCTGAAGAAATCCATGCTTTGAAAGTCTGTCTAGAAACCCTAGAATGCAATCTTAGTGAACTGAAGCAACAATCAGAAAAAGAGTATCAAAGAGTAAATGAGCAAAATGCAGTACTTAGGGAACAGAACAGCAGCTTAGACAATACACTGAAAGTAAAAGAGAATGAAGTACAAAGTATGCTAAAAGACTTGAGTTTTGTAGAGGACCAGTTATGTGTGTTAAGTAATGAGAAAATTTCAGAATACAATTCATGTGACCAACAGTTGAGCTACAGTGGCAATGTAGAAAAACTTTCATCAATATTGTCTAAGGCTTTGGACTACAAGTCAAACGTGGCAGAGTTAATGAAGTTGCTTGAGGAAAGAGACCAGGATCTTGATCATAAATCTCAAGCAATTGTTACATATGAGAAAGAAAGTCAAATTTTGCAAGCAGAGTTGCAAGAAATTAAAGAAGAAAAACTTGGCAGTGATTATGCTGTGGGTGAACTGGCAGCTGCTAAAGAATCCTTAGCCCAACAGCAAAATATCCTGAAAGAAAAGGAGGAGGTTTTGGCACAGATGGGCAGACATATTGCAAGTTTGGAGGAAGAAATAAGGTTGACTAAGGAAGAACTACAGAAAAGTCAACTGACGGTGACTGAAGAGAAAGCTAAAGCTCTGGAACTTGTAGAAGAGGTCAGAATGAAAAACTCAGTTGCTCAGAATATGAACCTGCAGCTCAGCCAACAGAAAGAGCTAATTTCCACACTAGGTGACCAAGTTAAAGAAAAAGATTTTTCCCTGATGCAGGTAATGGAGTCAATGTCAAATGAAATGGTCAAATTTTCATCTGAGAAAAGCATGTTGAATTTAGAACTTCAGAATTTGCAGTCTGAGAAAAATTCTTGCCTCTTGCAAATATCTGAATTGTCAGAGAAGTTTCAAGCTCATGAACTGAAGTTGCATCAATCTGAACAGATACTAGCTGATAAAGAACTATTCTTATGCAATTTATCCAATGAGAAGGACCTCCAATTGGAGAAATTTAATAAAGAAAGGGAAAACTTGAAAAGAAAGCTGCAGGCAGCTTTAGTCATTCGGAAAGATTTAATGCAAAAACTTGAGAAACTGGAGCAAAGCAAGCAAGATGATTTAAATGTTGTACAGGTAAAAATTTTGGAACTTGAGAAAACCGTTGAAGAATTAAATGGCAGACTAAAGACCGTTATAATGGAGAAGGAGGATCTAGTGTCTCACATTGAACTTTCTAAGCAACAGATTTTAGAGAAAGATGCACAAATGAGTGAGCTCTACAGGGCGCTCTCAGAAAAAGAAAATCTTGTGGTAGGACTCCAAAATGAGATCACTGAATTACAGCAGGGTTTCTCTGAGAAAGATGGCATGATTCAGGAATATATAAAAACCATGCAGGAGAAAGAACATAGCTTTTCTCAGACTAAAAACACATTAAAAGAAAAGCTTAAGACTTTAGAGGAAGAAAATTCTCATCTAGTAGAAAATCTAGAAAACCTTAAATCCTGTCTTGAAAAGGCTCATGGAAAATCAGAAACTCCTACCGTCTCTCACCAGGTGCCACCAAATCCATCACCTGCTGCTGGAATTTCAGTCACTCCAGAATTAAGTTCTATTGAAGGATCATTTGCACATACAGAAAACACGATTGTTCATAATAATGTCCATGCTTCACTTTTATGCACCCAGGGAAATGTGGAGAGTAAAGAAAAACATGCTGCTCTGTTAGAAAGTCTTAGTAGGAGTGTAAAAGAATTTGAGCTGTTACAGAAAACATATGCAGAGTTGCAGCTTGCTTACAAGACAACATGTATGGAGTACAAGGAACAAAGAGAGCAAGCATTTTCTCTGCAAAGCCAGGTTGAAGCCCAAGGAGCAGTGCTTTTACATAAAGAACTGGAATTGGCTGACAGAGACAAGCAAGTAGATGAACTACGATATAAACTTGAACAGGTTTCTCATAAATTAGAGAACAGTAAGGAATATGAACATTTAAATTTTGAACTAAATGCAAGTCTCCATGAGAAGGATGAAGAGTTGCTAAAGATAAGCGCTGAACAAGTGCAGTTATTAAGTGAGATCCAGTTACTGAAACATGAAATACAAAGACTATCCCATGATTTGGAAAAAAAGCAGGAAGAAACCTGCTCCTTGAAGGCTGCAATGGACTCTCAGTCGATAAATGTAGAAATGTTTGAAGCTATGAAAAATGAGATTTGTGTGTTACAGAAAGAGATTGAGGCATCTAGAAAGATGAAGGAGAGTGCTGAGCTGACCATTCAGCAGATAAGCAAAGAAAAGGATATGTGTTTTGAAGTTTGCCAGGTGCATAAAATGGAAATAACCAAACTTAAGAATGAACTTGAAGTAGGGGTCTTTGAATTGTTAGAAAAAGATAAAGAAATTACTGTTTTAAAAGATTCCCTACAAATGAATGTACGAAAATCTGGAGAAGAGATAAAAAGATTGTGCAAGCAATTAGAGGAGCGTAAGGAGGAAGCAAATAAATTGCACACTGATTATAACCAAATGAAGGAAGAGCTGGGAGAATGCATTTCTAAGTTAGAAAAGGCACATGTGGAAATATCAGTTTTTAGAACAAAACTAATAGATTCTAGAAAAGAGGAAGAAATAATTATACAGTCCAACAGCACTCTGCTCTCATGTAGTCCTGATCTTAATCAAGTTGTTCCTGAAACAAAACCTGCTTCGGATAACCTACAAGGAACAAGAGATTGTGCTCCGCTCACATGCGAAGATTGTCTAAGAAAGCAAAAAATTATTGAGGAATTTGAGACTCAGGTTATGAAAACAAATAAAGCCATGGAAGATCTTGCTCAGGAGCACAAGAGGAACATTTCAGAAGAGTCCAGCTCCAAAGAGCACATCCAGAGAAAGCTTCAGGCAGCATTGGTGTCCCGCAAAGACTTACTGAAAGAAAACAAAGCACTGAAACAGACTGTTGAGTCTCTTAATCTTGAAGCAGGTGAACTTAAGCATTCCCTTGAAGAAATTCAAGAAAAGCATGAGTTGGAAAATACCTTACTCTCTGATAAAAACAAGGACCTCCTCTCGGAGAACGAAAGACTTTTAGTGGATAATGAGAGTCTTTCTGCTGCTTGTGAAAGCCTTAAATCTACAATGGAGACAATTGTCCAGGAAAAAGAAGCATTTTCCTTTCAACTAAATTCTCTTAAGGATTCACAGACAGTTGAGTTGACAGAATGGAAAGCCAAGCATGGTGAATTAAATAAAGAGTACGAGTCTCTGCTGCAGGCATATGAAAATGTAAGCGATGAAATTGATAAAATGAGGCAAGTCATAGACCTAATAAAGAAAGAAAAGCATGACGTTTTAATTAAGATTCATGACCTTCAGAATGAAAATCAAGTTTTGTCAAGACAGATTGAGGAGAATGGGGAAGACATAGTCAAACTTACAGCTATGTTGGAATGCAAAGATGCAGAAATAAATCAACTAAATCAACAAGCAGATGGTATACCAGTTATAGTAGAGAAGGCATCTCAGTTTGACGAAATAGCTGAGAAGAATCGGCAACTTCTAGAAGAAAATAGACATTTACAAGAATCTTGTGAAAACCTGAAGTTATGCCTTGAAAATAAGGAAAAGGAAAACAATAGCTTGTTTATTATTAAAACCGCCTTGGATAAATTGCAAGTGGACATGAAAATGTACAAGTCTGATATGGAGATTAAAATTTCAGAAATGAGTTCTGAAAATGAATTGCTGTTGAATAAGATCAAAGAGCTAAGCATTAAGCTGGAGGAAACTGAGCAAAGCCTTATGAAAGTTGAAGCTCAACGGGACAACCTTTTAGAAAACGTAAAGTCTTCTGAGGATTTGTTTAATCAAGAGAAAGAAGCCCTCCAGAAATTAGAAAGTGACATAAGTAACATGCAGCTCGAAAAAATTAACCTGGAGGAGAAAGTAAAAATTTTGGAGGACGACAAAGCACTATTGTTAGATGAGATTGAAAATATACAGGAGCAGTTCTGTACAGTGAAGAATGAAAGAGAAAGTATGGAGACAGAATTACTTAAAGCTGTTAAAAACAACAGTTTGCTCTCTGATAAATTCAAGACTCTCCAGGCACAAACCAATGTTCTCAGCCAGCAGGTAGAATATCTTAGAAGTGAGAAAAACAATATTATTCGTGAGAGAGAACATCAGCAGTTACATGTTCTTCGAGACTTAGAAGAGAAAGTAAAATCTGCTCAGGATGATAATAGAGGAGCAAAAAGCAAATCAAAAGAATTGCAAGAACTTCTCAGGGAGAAGCAACAAGAGATTAATCAACTTCAACAAGATTCACTACGATTTCAGGAGTTAATTTTAGATCTTGAAGGCACTATTAAGGAATCTAACAGCCAAAATGAAATTCTTAAGAAAGAACTTGATCGTACATCAGCTCAGTTAACTCAAGTGAGAAATGAGGTTTTGTTCCTGAACAGAGAATTCACAGATAAGAAATGTTCACTGGAACATTCCAATAATCAGAAAACCAGGCGTGCAGAATTTAGGGGGATCAATGGTAATAATCCAACTCAAAATGTGGACAGAAAAAACATGTCAGCAGTAACTGCAGGCTCTGGTGGGATAACAGAGTCTCTGAATAATTTAGTTCAAGGAAGCCCTTCAGACAGAAGTATAGAAGTATACAATAATGGTGTAAAAGGAGAATTGAAAGAGCCTGAACCAGTTTCTCAGTCTAGAGATGAAGCCCCGCCAAAATTAAAATTAGAGCAGATTTCTCACCAGCAGGTGTCAGAAAGCCCAGGAGATGACTTGAAGGCTTTGCAAATTGTTCTGTCAAATAAAGAAGAGGAATTTCAACAACTGAAATTAGAATGTGAGACAATTAGGGCAGATGTCCAAAAACAGGTCATCCTGTCTGAGCATATGAAACAAATTATCAATAATAAAGACAAAGAGATATCGTTGTTAATTTCTGCAAAAGGTGGTGAGATATATAGTTACTTAGAAGAAATACAAAGCCAATCTAGGAAGCAAGAAGGAGAGTATGAGCAGCGTTTATCCAATATCCAAGCACAGAAGGAAAAGTCGGACATGGAACGTGAGAAGCTAGAAAAAGAACTACAGAATCTTCAAGTGACTTATGACAAAGCTGTTCATGATAAAGTCTTGCTGTCAAATGAAGTTGAAGCTTTTAGAAAATCAATGTCTTCTCTGCAAACTGATAGAGACCAACTATTTTCAGAACTACAGAAAATACATCAACGCCACGAGGCAGTATTGAGTCAAAAAGACAATAGCATCCTCTCCACCTCTGCTGAAAACAGTGCTCTGAAAGCACAACTCAGAAATGTTTTAAATCGGGTCGATGACCTCAATGCTGAGAATGCCATGCTGGGTGCACAACTTATCCGTTACAGAGAAGACCTTAACCAAGTATTGTCTCTAAAAGACCACCAGCTAAAAGAGTTACTGAGACAGAAACTGGAACACATCAAGAATTTAGAGCAAGAAAAATGTGATCTTGAAAAGCAAATCAGAGAGTTGCACAATGTATCTGTAGCACAACAAAGCTCTGCTGAGGCCTTAGAGCTGGAAAACCAGAAACTGATCACTAAAGTCAAAGACCAGGAAGAGCTCATTGCTACAATCAACAAAGAGAAAATTATTTTTGAAACCAGTAAGAAAAAGGATTTACAAAACTACGCTGATGGCCAAATAAAGGACTTTGAGGACAAATTTAACCACAATATTGTGGCCTTCGGGCAAAACACTTTTCTCACGGGTAGTGAAAGCAATAAGACCACCGAAAAGACTGAAAAGACATATTTAGACATTTTACTTGAAAATAAAGAGCTTAAATCTCAGAATGAGTCCTTTGGTAAAGCAATGGCTGCATTACAGAACAATCGAGATTCCTTGATAGGTGACTTTAAAGAGCTGCAGTGGAGGTATGCTTCTGAACTAAAATCGGAAAAGATCCGTGGTGAGGATCTGGAAAAACTGCTTAGCGATTTTAAGTTCCAACTTTACAGCTTACTGAAAAAGAACTCCGTAGTTGATGAAGCTGTGCTTGCTGCTGAAAATCTAATAACCATCGATATGCTGGTTGCCGAAATAGATTCCGTGTGTAACCTTTTAACAAGCAGGGGATCAGAAATCGCTAGGCTATCGTCGGAGTGTGCTGCCTACAAGCAACAGGTTGATGCTTTCTCCAAGGCCATGGCAAGTCTACAATATGATCGGGAGAGATTATTACATCAACTCAAGGAGCCCACCATAGTTCGAGAGTCCATGCAAGGCATCGCTTCTGTTAATCAGCCTCCAGAAGTCATGGAATCGGATTACCTTGCCACAAACCGATCACAGCCTGATAAATTAACTCAGGTATATTTATTACATATATTTTGTGCCATTTATTTCTTGAAAGTTTCAGCCGATGTATGAACTTCTTTGTGTTATTGTATGATAGAAGATATTACAGCAGTTATTCATAGTACTCCCACTCAGTATCTTCTAGGAAAGGCAACAGACAATGAAAAATTTGCTCATACTGCCTATAATTGTATTTTAGGGCTTGGATCTAGTTTTTTCCTATAATTACTAATAGTGCAATTTATATATGATGAAGTCCTTTTTTTTTTTTTTTCATTTCTAAGCAGAAAGTAAACATTTACCTATGTGTGTACTATGGTTAGTTAAATATTTAGCTATTAACTGGCTAGGTATAAAATATTGCATGTGAGTGTTTAACCACTTCCCCTGGGTTGATGTCATATGACATTGTGAACTTTGGAGATATCTGGATGATACAGCTACAGGCATCATCCAGATATCTTTTTCTTTTTTTTTTTCAGCTGGCGATTTCCTGCAATGTAAACGCCATCATAGTGGCTGTTTAGCTGCTTGATTGCTTTTATATATGGCGGGAGGGGGCGGTTTACCATAGAGCTGACCACGGACCAGATTGTCCCTTGCCAGCTCTATGACCTTTGGACATATAAACACTGCCACTTTTTAGCTGGAAAGCCCAAGATCGATTTTCTTTTTTTTCTTTTTCTTTTCAAGCTTTCCAGCATACAGGAGAGATTTCAAAACACTGTGAATAAATGATGCGACAGGTGGAGCTTTTTTTTTTTTTTTTTTAGATTGTAACAGTGAGCAGAGTGAGAAGATCCCTGCTCCTGGTCAAAATGTGGGATTTTGGGGGCCGGGGGGGGGGGGGGGGGTGTCATGGCATCTGTAACTAACATGTTACACCCGAAATATTGGTGTAATGTAACATTTTACAAAAAGTGAACTTATCCTTTCAATATTTACCAATTGTTGCCAGCTACTGGAGCCCCAAACATAACACTTTTAATACCATCTACCAAAAACTGTAAAGGTAGTGCTTGACTTTAATTTTCTGGGAAATGTTGTGTCATATACAGTGAGGAAAATAATAATTTGATCCCCTGCAGTTTTTGTAAGTTTGCCCACTTCCAAAGAAATGAAGGATCCATAATTTTTATCAAGGTGTATTTTAAATGATATGTCAACCAAAAATCCAGAAAAAAAACACGTGATACAAATATGAATTGCGTTGCAGTTCAGTAAAATAAGTATCTGATCCCCTACCAACCATAATTCTGGCTCCCAAATACTGGCTACAGATGTGGTACACAGATTAGTCCTGTCAATTTAAGAAGGTGTCAAGATAACTCGTTATATGTATAAAAGACACCTGTCCACAGATTCTTTCTTCCATTCAAACCTCACCACCATGAACAAGATCAAAGAGATGTCAAAGGATGCCAGGAACAAGATTGTAGACCTGCACAAGGCCGGAATAGACTACAAGACCATCAGCAAGAAGCTCAGTGAGAAGAAGATCACTGTTGGAGCGATTATTTACAAATGGAAAAAATAAAAAATGACCATCAACAGCCCTTGGTCTGGAGCTCCATGCAAGATTTTGCCTCATTAGGTAAGGATGATCATGAGAAAAGTGAGGGATCAGCCCACAACTACACAGGAGGAGGTGTGAATGATCTCAAGGCAGTTGGGACCACAGTCACCACACAAACCATTGGTAACACAATACCAGAAAATCATGCAGCACCCAGAAAGTCCCCCTCCTCAAGAAGGCACATTGTACAGGCCCATCTGAAGCTTGCCAATGAACATATAAATGATGTAAAGAAAGTGTTGTGGTCAGATGAGACCAAAATTGAGCTCTTTGGCATTAACTTGACTTGCCATGTTTGGAGGAAGAAAAATACTGATTATGACTGTAAGAACACAGTCCGTACAGTCGAGCACAGGGGTGGGAACATTATTGGTCCCATATCGAGGGACCAATGGATGGGGCCATGTATTGTAAAATCTTGGATGAGAACCTTCTTCCCTCAGCCAGAACACTGAAGATGGGTCAGGGATGGATCTTTCAGCATGACATGATCCAAAGCATACCGCCAAAACAACAAAGAAGAAGCACATTAAGGTCATGGAGTGGCCTAGCCAGTCTCCAGACCATAAAATTATGGAAGGAGCTGCAACTTCGAGTTGCCAAGCGACAGCCAAGAAACCTTTGATTTAGAGAAGCTCTGTAAAGAGTGGAGCAAAATCCCTCCTGAAATGTGTGCAAACCTGGTAACAAACTACAAGAAATGTCTGACCTCTATGCTTGCCAACAAGGGTTTCTCCACCAAGTACTAAGTCATGTTTTGCTTGGGGATTAATTACTTGTTTCACTCACTGAGCTAACTGCAACTCGATTTATAACATTTGTATCATGCTTTTTCAGGAGTTTTGTTTGATATTCTGTCTCTCTCATTTAAAATACACCTATGATAAAAAAAATATATAGATCCTTCATTTCTTTTTAAGTGGGAAAACTTACAAAATCTGCTGGGGATCAAACACTTATTTTTCCCCACTGTATAAATGTAATTCTTTGTGAAATATTTTTAAATTAGTTAAAAAAAAAAATGGCTGATAAACCCCCAAAAAATTTACAACTGACAAGCAACTATTTTATTACTGCCCCTTTTTAACTTTGTCCTCTAAAATGCCATGACTGTCTGTTCCTAGCAAAGTGCGCTTGCTCATAAAAATACGTTTGTCATTTAAAAATGAATCTCTCCTATTGTGCATGTTTCGTCATTGTAAACTGTACATTTACTGAAAAATGCAACTTTTGGCTTTTTATACACTTTAAAAAAAATGTTTTGACTGGAGTTGAGATTTAAATGATAAGTTCATCTTATAGAACATGTTACATGTTCCACCCTTAGGGTGGAACATGTAACATGTTCCAGCAGCTTCAGCCTCTCCCCCTACCTCCCCATTGACCGTAAGCAGGCACCTTCTCGGGGCGCCTGCTGTCACTGTTTAAAAACAACGCGGCCATGTGGGGCTACACCCACCCATGCACGTCATTCGTTCACAGTGCTCTGTGAATGATAAACTATAAGTAACGTCAGCCTTTGCGGCTGTTGGCTTGTAGTTTCGATGACCCACAATGGCGCTGTTCAGCGTACTGATAGTTCTCTTCCTGTCAGTGTGTATATCTGCCTCTACAATGCATGAGCAGACAGATACACAGACAAGTCTGCAGGAGTCCTGCATGGCATCTGCAATCTGCAAACCCGCGATCAAAAAAGATGTGCATTTTTTTTTTTTTCAAAGACAAACTTATCCTTTAATAAGGCAGTCTATCCAAAACTGATATTTCAGTGTATGGTGGATGTTGGTGGGAATCGATCAAGAGATCACACAATTCTCACATCTCTTCATGGAGTCTTTTGTTGTAAATCTAACAGTACCATTTTCAAAATGAAGTGTATATAGATGGTTTTTATACACCTGTCCTGCTGCTCATCGTCATTCTGTTTAACAGCTACAGTCTCATAAAGAATCCTTACATCTAACACTTTGGAGTGTGTCAGATGCCTGTAGCCCCTTCCGCATACAGCCGTTCCTTCCTCTGAACCCTTTGTCACTACTATGTCCCTGTAGTGATGTAAAGACCGGTGAGAGGAATCGGTGTGTTGCTGGGGACCAGAAATTCAACACTTCTAAAGGTAGTCAGATGTGAAAAAGTAGTTACTCTGCAAGAACGCAAAGAAAGCCAAAGTAATGGGCTCTGGGACAGATGAGTAAATCACTTCTTCTTTCTAGCTGGTGCTGTGATGATTTTTTTTATTTAACAAAGCAACAGAGTTGCCTTGGGTTCCTGCACCCATCCATTACCCAATTGTTACAAATAAGCCATGATTGAAATGTCTGTTTCAGTTTTGGATAGTGTTTATAGGCTAGAAGCTCTGGCGGGGTTTCATCAGTGTCTTTGACCTGCTGGGAATTCCCTGCTGGGAATTTTTAATCCTTAAGACCATCGCCATTGGGACTAAACATAATGGTAAATCCAAATGTTTAGTTGTCACCAGAAAAAAAGCAAGAGATATGTTCCCATAGGGACACTTGCTGCCGTGGCAACAAGAGGGGATTTCTTTCACACTGGAGAAATTTCATCTCCCTTTATCTTGTGTCACAGGAAGGAAAAGCTCCTCAATAGAACCCCAAAATTTTTTTGACTTTTAATAATTTTTGGATACAATGGGGAAGAGAGAGGACTTTTGTTGGGTCTTTGTTACTGCTTTAGATCCCTGTGGGGAGATTTTATCTCGCTTCCTTTTCTGTTAACATCAAAATAAGAATTAGGGAAATGATTATCACATGGATATGTCCACATAGGAAGCCTCTAAAAGGTTCAAAACTTTTTTTTTTCCAATTGGAGTGTTTTTTGTCATCACGTTTTGTCCTTCTGATGGTGGACCACCCTAATTCCCCGTACACACGAGCGCAATTTCCATTGGAAAAATCTTGGATGGTTTTTCCAACGGAATTCCACTCAAGCTTGGCTTGCCACCACACTGTCACGCAAGTTCTCTGAACTTTTGACCATCAAGAACGTGGTGGCGTACAAAACTACGACGAGCCAAGAAAATTATGTTCAATGCTTCCGAGCATGTGTAGGAAGTTTGCGCGGCGGAATTTCCGATTGGAAAATTTTTCCCTTGGAGAAAGACAACCTGCTCTCAATCTTTTGCTGGTGGAAATTCCGCCAGCATAAGTCCAATGGAGCATACACACGGTCCGAATTTCTGACCAAAAGCTCACATCGGACTTTTGCTGGAGGAATTTCCGATCATGTGTATGCGGCATAAGAGGACGTAATGGTAAATCTCCCCATTGGGGACAAAGTAAGAGGCCTGGCATGATTTGTATCTGGATCTTACTAGATTTTTTTTTTTTTTTTTAATTTTAACTTGGTGTCAGTGACTACTATGTCACTAATGCCCAGATATTAATCAGCACAGGCATATAAGATATAGTAGATGTCTTATGTCTGTTGTCTGGTTGACTTGGATAGTTATTATTACAGTTATTATTACAGGTACCGACAATTTACACAGCACTTTACAAATATATTGTACATTCACATCAGTCCCTACTCTAAAGGAGCTTACAATCTAATGTCCCTAATTCACATTCATACAATTAACCTACCGGCATGTGTTTGGATTGTGGGAGGAAATCCA
Organism: Lithobates pipiens; assembly: GCF_037356315.1. Classification (NCBI taxonomy): domain Eukaryota; kingdom Metazoa; phylum Chordata; class Amphibia; order Anura; family Ranidae; genus Lithobates; species Lithobates pipiens. The sequence continues at coordinate 229,167,723 of NW_027507686.1, read as the reverse complement.
AGTACCCGGAGGAAACCCACTCAGGCACAGGGAGAACATGCAAACTGCAAGCAGGTAGTGCCGTGGTTGGGATTCAAACCAATGAACCAAGTCCTGCCAGGCGGAAGGGCTAACCACTTAGCCACTGTGTTGCAAGATGATAGATGTCTTATCCCTTGTCTAGTCGCCTTGGATAATGCAAGTTAGTAGATGTTTATGTCCCTTGTCTGGAATCCTTGTCATCCTATGTCCATTGTCCGGTTGCACTGGTTAACATACTTAGTCCTGTCTATATATTGTAAGTTTAATGCTGATTTCCTTTACTTAGGTGGCAGAAACGATGAAGAGCTCAGTAGCTGAGTCCCTGAAACTGAGGAAAAAAGTGCAGGAGTTGGAGAGACTATTGCAGGAATCCTTATCTTTACAGGAGAAATTGGAAAAAGAAATTACAGGCCATCAGTGTGAGCTGCCGGAACTGAGGTATATAATTCCTAATAATAATAATGTTATGAGTATTCTGAGCCAAAAATGTCACTGTTCATTTATAAATGACTGCTCAATGTGATTTAAAAAAAAATAATAATAATCATAATCTGCATATAAATTGGTCATCTGTACACCTGGTCCTCAAGGCCATCATTTGGTAGAAGCTGAAGAGTTTAACCATCTGACTTCTATTTCTCTGGACGGTTTTGGTGAGACCTCCTCGCTGAGTTCCCAACTCTGCATACCTGCTGTGCAGATTTATAAAGGGTTCCCACTCAGCCTGCTGGATTTGATTATCTATTTAATATTATGTAGAAAGTGACAGGATTTGCTGGAATACCCAAAACTCCCAGGTGGACATGAATAGAGCCCAGAATTATGTTAAAATGGATCTCCATGTTTGAGTATCCAAAACATACACAATGGAGTTGAATTACTAAAGAGAAATAGATTGTTCACTTTGCTAGTGGGGTTGCACTTTGCAAGAGAATTATTCCCAGAGCTTAGTGTATAAGGTAAAGCTCTTCCAACTTATCCAATCGTGTGCAAGCAAAAATGCTGTTTTTTCTTTTTTGTTTTTCCTTGCACATAGTTGGGTATTTTTTTCAAAGTGAAGCTTCACCGCATTCACGAAGCTCTGGAGAAACTTCCCTTGCAACAGTGAAAGGATAAGCCCACCTTTTGTAACATGTTATACCCATATTCAGGGTCTAACATGTTGTTGTAGCATTTTCCTTAACCTGGATTTTTGCAATTCTTGCCTGCCAGTGAGCTACTGTTAGGGGTATTTGTGCATTTCCATAAAGCCGGGATGCAGGCCTTAGCTGCTGTAAGTAAATGCCTGAGTAATGAGTTTTACAATTTCTTGTTGGAAAGCGATGTGTTTAATAGATAAGCCACTGGTTTCTTAAGTGAAATCCCCATCAGGGTCTTAATTGTGGATTCTACCTCTACCTCATCCCAGAAACTATTTAATTTAGGGAATTCCCAAAAGCTATGGAAAAGGGTTCCAACAGACTCCTCACAGCGCCCAGCAGGTGTCTGGACTCTGGGGATATATGCTATGCAATTTAGCTGGAGTTATGTACCACCACGTGAGAAGTTTGTAGCCACCCTCCTGGTATCTACTTGCCAAAGAGGGTTTATGGGCAAAAAGAATGATCCTATCTTTCTGAGGTTGGGAGAAAGTAGTTCCCAAGTCACTCTCCCACTTTTGTATAAACAGAAGTTCCTGTGTGTCCCCCTGAACTGTCAAAGGTGCATAAAAGTAGGAAATTGAAGGCAAATCTGTTCAAATGGGGTTGGTTGACTTGGCCATTGATGGTCAGTCAGAAGTGATCCAAGATATGTGGTCAGCTGTGCCCGACGTAGAAAGTCTAGTTCCGAGTGGAACCATGACTCAATATCCCGCCCAGCTATGAATCTGTAGTCAACAGCAAAGTGGAGGAGTCTGGAGAGACTGTCTTAGAAGAGATAAAAATTGTGGGTCCTTCAGACCCAGCTGAAACCCCAGGCAGCCCAAAACAGGAATTAAGGAACTTGGATGTGGCGAGAGAGAAGACGTCGTCCTAAAGAGATGTTTAGCAACCTGCAGAGTTGCACCTATTGTGGGGTGTTGGATTATCGCCCTAGGGCAAGGGTGCAAGGGGATCCTTGATACCTGCCAGAACTGGATCTACCGTCGCCTGTTCCAGGTCCACCCATAGTTTAGGTTCTTGAGTCGCACACCATTCCATTATTCTAGTCAGAATATTTTATTCTATCTTTTCGTGTAACAACACTGAAGAAATTACACTTTGCTACAATGTAAAGTAGTGAGTGTAATGCTTGTATAACAGGATACATTTTCTGTCCCAAATAACTCAACACACAGCCATTAATGTCTAAACCACTGGCAACAAAAGCGAGTACACCCCTAAGTGAAAATGTCCAAATTGGGCCCAATTACACATTTTGCCTCCTCTGTGTCATATGACTCATTGTTACAAGGTGTCAGGTGTGAATAGGGAGCAGGTGTGTTAAATTTGGTGTAAAATAATAATACGCAATATCCTTCACAACTGTGCTTAATTGTACTATAAAAGTGAATCACTTAACCTAAGCCGCTACTATATAAAGAATAAATTGTGTACAGTATTTCCTTTCTAAATTGGTGTTATCGCACTCACTTTCTCATACTGGTCATTGGAAGGTCAACATGGCACTTAATCGCAAAAAACTCTGAGGATCTGAAAAAAAGAATTGTTGCTCTACGTAAAGATGGTCTAGGCTATAAGAAGATTGCCAAGACCCTGAAACTGATGAAAATGTTTTTTTAACCACTTGGGTACCGCGCTATTGCCGAATGACGGCATTAGCGCGGACCTAGATTGCCAGGACTACGTCTATTGACGTCGCCCCGGTTACGAGCGGCCTGCGCGCCCCCTGAGGGGCGCGCGCGGCGCGCTCTGTGATCGGCGAGTCCGTGAGACTCGCCTGATCACCGATCCGTGTAAGGGGTCGATCCCGACCCCTTATCACGTGATCAGCTGTCAGCCAATGACAGCTGATCATGTGATAAAACGGAGCCGGTAATCGGCTAGTATTCCTCCTCGCGCTGACAGCGCGAGGAGAAAAAAAAAAAGCCGATCGCCGGCGGCCGTGTTCGGGACATCAGTCCCGATCACGGCCAGCAATTCAAGCGGACACCTGCCCCCTGCCAGTGCCCACCTGCCACCCGCAGTGCCATCCTGAAATAAAGTAAGTGCCCCCCTGTCAGTGCCACCCAGCAGTGCCCATAGTGCCCACAGTGCCACCCAGCAGTGCCCACAGTGCCACCCAGCAGTGCCACCCACAGTGCCACCCAAAATCTGCCTCAAAGGTGCTGCACCCCAGTGCCGCCCATCAGTGCCCAGCAGTGCCGCCCATCAGTGCCCAGCAGTGCCACCTATCAGAGCCACCTATCAGTGCCACCTATCAGTGCCCATCAGTCCCATCTATCTGTGGTACCCATCCGTGCCACCCATCCGTGCCACCCATCCGTGCCACCCATCCGTGCCACTTATCCGTGCCACCCATCCGTGCCATCTTATCTGTGCCCATCTTTGCCCATCAGTGCCGCCTTATCTGTGCCCATTGGTGCCGCCTTATCTGTGCCTATTAGTGCCGCCTTAACTATGCCTATCAGTGCCCACCAGTGCAGCCTATCAGTGCCCACCAATGCAGCCCATCAGTGCCCACCAATGCAGCCCATCAGTGCCCACCAATGCAGCCCATCAGTGCCCACCAATGCAGCCTATCAGTGCCGCCTAATCAGCGCACTTCAATGAAGGAGAAAAATGACCCGTTTGCAAAATTTTATAACAAACTATTAAAACATGATTTTTTTTTTTTTTGCATCTTTTTTTGTTTGTTTAGCAAAAAATAAAACTCCGAGCTGTAACTAAATACCACCAAAAGAAAGCTCTATTTGTGGGAAAAAAATGATAAAAATTTCATTTGGGTACAGTGTTGTATGACCGCGTAATTGTCACTCAAAGTGCATCAGCGCTGAAAGCTGAAAATTGGTCTGGGACTGAGGGGGGTTTAAGTGCCCAGTAAGCAAGTGGTTAAATAACCTATCATACTTACCTCCACTGTGTAGTTCGTTTTGCACAGGATGGCCCCCGAACATCTTATTCTGGATGCATTAAGGTGAAAAAACACAATGGTTTACAACCTCTTTTACAACTGGGGTTACCCTGATCAAAAGTAAACTTTTGATCAGGGTAATTTGGGCAGTTTCTGTTGTCATCATGATTTAGCCACTTCTGGACCGCCCACCGTCGTTATACGTCAGTAATTTGAAGGAGGATATCGTTGTTATGGCAGCAGCTAGCTGCCATAACCCCAGTATTCTCGTCTTCAGCGGGCGGTCCGTGTAAGATAAAAGTAATCTCTGCGGCGGATTCGCCGCGAGAACACTTTTATCGGCACGAACCGGAGCCGTCGGCAGCGTCGACGCTTCTTTCCCCTGCCTGGGTATGGAGATGAGTGAGGGGAAGATGTCCCCCACCCATCTCCATATCATGGCAGGGAGGAAGCAACGTCAAAACGTCACTTCCGCCCATAGCTCTTAAAGTGCCATTTAAAAAAAAATTTCAATTACAGTTTTTTTGTTTATTGCATTTTAATGTAAATATGAGATCTGAGATATTTTGACTCAAGATCTCATATTTAAGAAGTCCTGTCATGCTTTTTTCTATTACAAGGGATTTTTACAGAAGCGAGCGCGTACGTGAGTAGCGCCTGCATATGAAAACTGTGATCAAACCACACATGTGAGGTATTGCGGCGATCGGTAGAGCGAGAGCAATAATTCTAGCCCTAGTCCTCCTCTGTAACTTAAAACATGCAACCTGTATAATTTTTTTAAACGTCACCTATGGAGATTTTTAAGGGTAAAAGTTTGTCGCCATTCCACGAGCGGGCGCAATTTTGAAGCGTGACATGTTGGGTATCAATTTACTCAGCGTAACGTTCTTTCACAAAATAAAAAAAAAAATGGGATAACTTTACTGTTCTCTAATTTTTAATTAAAGTGTATTTTTTCCCCAAAAAAAAGTGCGCTTGTAAGACCACTGCGCAAAAATGGTGTGACAAAGTATTGCAACGATCGCCATTTTATTCTCTAGGGTGTTAGAATTTTTTTGTTTATATTTGGGGGGGGGGGTTCTAAGTAATTTTAAAGCAAAAAACACTGTTTTTAACTTGTAAACAACAAATCTCAGAGGCTCGGTCCTTAAAGTGGAGGGCCACCCTAAAAAAAAAAAGCATTAATATTCTTAAAAAAATAAAATAAACATTTGAAAAATAAATTTTTTTTTTACCTGGCCAGAAATCCCTGTTGCTAGGCAGTCTTCCTAATCTGCCTTCTTCCTGCTCCTCTGTGATCTTCATCTTCTCCTCCGCGTTGTCTTCTGGGTAATGGGGCGTGCTGTGTTCTGGGAACTGTGTGTTCCCTAACCCAGCACGTCCCATTCACAGAGCGCAGCGCGACTCGCGCATGCGCAGTAGGAAACGGACAGTGAAGCCGCAAGGCTCCACTGCCTGTTTCCCTTAGTGGGGATTGCAGCGCTGGGAGCCGAGAGCCGAGAGACGCGTTGGCCTCGGCGGCTGACATTGCAGGCGCCCTGGAAAGGTAAGTCTCCTTATTAAAAGTCAGCAGCTACCTTTGTTTCAGCTGCTGACTTTTACATTTTTTTTTATTTTTATTTTTTTTGGGTTGAAACACCGCTTTAAGGGGTTTAAAAAGAGTAAACACAGTTTATTGATAATAAATGGCTTCAGCCAAACACTAACCATGAGTGAAAGTTTGTGTTATCGTTCAAATTCTCTAAAAAAAAAAAAAAAAAAAAAAAAAAAGGGCCAAGAAATAAAATTCTGCCAGGGTATGTAAACTTATGAGCACAACTGTATAATCAGACACATTGTCATGCAGTCCCTGTCAATAAACTTTGGCATACAAAAAAAATGATAGAAAATCATGTGGTAGTCGTTAAGGAAGGCCATTTTTGGTTCTAGCATGTCTGTGCCCATACACATAAAGACTTGGTTTGATCAGTTTGGTGTGGAGGAAGTCGAGAGGCCTGCACAGCCCCTTAAAGAGTAACTCCACTGTTGTGGGGGAAAAAAATGGCAAATAAAATAATATAGTGTATACAATTGTGACTTATTGTAATTGAATGTTATTAAAAATTACCTTATATTTTCCCTCTGTAATGTTGTAATTTACTGTAAAATGCGATGTGGCTACATGGAGGTGTTTTGTACACAGATGGTATATAGAACACCCCCTGAAAATATCATTTCCTGCTTGCGTGATTGGCTTTTTGATTTTCCCAGAAGACTGTTCTAATGCCTAGTACACATAAGAAAATCGGAAGGAAAATATCGCTTTTGGAGCCGATCATACAATAATCTGGTCATTGATACACAGCTTTCGAGAGCTGATCATGACAGCGTGCGAAAATATCCAAAGGGACAATCACAAAAATGTTTCCTATAGAAATGTTTCCTATACAATAACAGAACAAACAATTTTCATTTAATTAGTATAGAGTTTGTGTGAAAGAAATCGCGTGACCCAGACCACACATGCTCACAAACAAAAGAATACATTACAATACAAGTTGTATTCTGTCATACGGCAATTTTCGTAAATTCGTAACCTATTGGTTTTCAATATGAGACTAACATGCAAAAAAAAGGATCATTCGTCTGATGTATCTTATGTCTAGTATACACAATAAGAATAGGTTAGATTTTTGGCATCCCCTACAGCAAAAATTTCATTTTTGATAAGATACTCCCAAAAGGGATGCAGATGTTGCCACTTTCCTCAGAGCACTGCAGATGCAGCAGCAGCTTCCATACAGACTCACTGAGCACATGGACACAAACAACAAAGTTGATTAAAACTTGCAATGTACGATAACCCATACATTGGGCAATGTATTTTTTTTTCTTAACAAGTGGAGTTACTCTTTAACCTCAACCCTACTGAACACCTTTACCATGAAGTAGAACAGCGAATGCTAACCATGTCTTTTCAAACATTTCCACAAACAAAATCTTGTGGAAAGCCTACAAGGGTGTGGTTGCATTGGAGGAGTACCAATGCCCATGCCGATCGCGCTGAGACACGAGACTGACACGTCGCCTCAAGCTGGCTGCCTAGCGGCCGTGTCCCCAACACATACCTACAGCAGTCCTGGACTCTGACACACCACTGGTGCCGCTGTTTGTCATCTGAGGGTTACCTACTCCAGCAGCAAGTATGAATAGGTGCATGATTGCCGATAACATCTCCATCTATAGGCAAGTAGGCTCTCCTAGCCATTGGCTTTTGCAACAGTGAAGTTCATATGCATATTCATTTACAATTTTTTTTTTTTATTGTCATACAAGCTAGCTGGTTATTGCCTTCACTTTGCCAGTGCCACCACAAATGCGCTTTACAGAGAACTTTTGTGTGTTGTACCACCTCCAGACCGTCCGCCTGCAATGTACTGCGGGCAAGTGTTCGGTAGATGTAAAGCGACATACCCATACATCGCTGCCTACTTCTGATTTAGGGAACACGCATGCTCTCCCCTGCCTGTGACCCACTTTGATTGTACACAGAGGGAACCTGTCGGCAAGTCCCGGTCAATAATTCACGGCTGGACCTGCTGATCAGCTGTGTGCAATCACAGCTCAGAGCTCTTTGTTGATAAACAACAACACAGGGCACTGTACAGAGGCAGGGTCTCTTAAGAGAAGCAGCACACATTTAGGTCATAGCCGAGATGTTAACCCTTTCCCAGCCAGTGTTAGTATAGTGACAGTTTATAGTATTATCACTGATAACTGTATGGTGATTTCAGTGGCAGTTAGTCAGTTTCCCCCAGCATCAGTTAGTGTCAGATTGTCCACTGCAGTACCATTATAAGTCGCTGATTGCCGCCATTAGTAGTAAAAAAAAAAAAAAATTCCAGTATATATACCATAGTTTGTAGATGCTATAACTTTCATGCAAACCAATCAATATATACTTATTGGCATGATATGCTTTATCAAAGACATGTAGCAGAATACATATTGGCCAAAATTCATGAAGACTTTTTTTTTTTTGGAGGGGGGGGGGGGGGGGTGAGGGGGTTTATAGCAGAAAATAAACAATCTTCTTTTTTTTTTTGTTGGTCTTTGTTTTTTTGCGAAAAATAAAAAAACCTGCTGATGATCAAATACTACCAAAAGTAATCTCTATATGTGTGAACATTTTTTTTTTTATATAAGATTTGCTTGGGTACAGTATTGCATGACCGAGAAATTACCAGTTAAAGTAGAGCAGTACTGAATAGCAAAAAATGACCTGGTCACCAAGGGGGTAAAATCTTTCGGAACTGAAGTGGTTAATCGCTGATACTACCCTCAAGAATGCCTGATGGCAGCATGAGGAAATTGTTGCTTTTTCTGTAATAATACCTGCTGTGGTTTTATTATGAGGATGGGAGAGTATAGATTATTTCCTGAACTAAAAAAAATCCATGCCATGTCAATAATGAACCAATGCATTTTACATTCTGCTTTGTTTGGCACATTTGCATGTTTTGTCTTTTTTTTTTTTTTTTTTTTTTTTTTTTATATAGATTTTTGACAGTTCTTTACACTTTAGGTAATCTAGATTGTGTTATCTGTGTTATTCTTCAGCATCTTCATTGTTTGTGCAAATTGTATTTTGTTTAGCCTTTCAAAAGCAGCAGAATACATTTTTTTTTATTTGAATACTTTTGTCTTTGTGGCTGCTAGGATCACTGTTCTCTGATTCCATAAACAAGTGCATCACGTACTCATATTATTTTATGTTTTTCTCTTTTCAGAGCTGAGAAAAATCTTCTGTTAGCTGAAGCACAAGCCCTTCGTCTTCAGTTTAACACCGCTCTTGCTGATAAAGAGTTGCACAAACACCAGGAAATTGCAGTTTTTGGCAGTGTGTTACATGGAGTAAAGGTAGGGCTTAAATCATTGTTTAGAGAACTTGATATTTTTATACAAGGCTATTATTTTACCTATTGCTACATTTTAAAAAGCCAGAGACAGAAGCTAGAGGAGATCAGTAGCACCAAGATCCAGCAAAAAAAAAAACTTAAAAACTTTTAAACTTTATATCTATACAGTTATCTAAATGCTTATTTTTTTTTCTAAGCATTCATTTTTATTTTTATTCATGATTTCAGCTAATATTTCTATCAAGATCCAAGTGCTTATTGCCTCAGGGCTCACTAGAAGTTTCCAGATTGGGTTACTTTTGATGTACATCATAAGAACCGTGGATCGTAGCCAATGAGGTTTATCCGAGGCACGAATTATTGCTAATTGAAAACTTTTCCCAATACCCTGCCATGACGGCTTGCAATATAGCCGGCACCGGCAATTTTTGACAGTCTCTACGGAGACTGAACTATCTGGTACAATAATAGAGCTAATATAAGCTTATTTACATTGATATATAGATTATCAATAAACTAGTTACTTTAAAAAATTAAAAAAAGAACCGTACCTGGACCCCACAGTAGTGAGGCCAGCCTGTAATGGATCTTGCTTTCAGTGCACACCTTGGCATATGGTGCGACCTGTGTAGTTGGCCGCAGGGGGCTATAAAAGTCTGGGGCCTTGGTCCATGAAGATGGGGTTTAGCCACCACGATGGGTTTGGTTCTCTCCGGGAACCTGCAGCTTGTGTCGGGTAACACAGGCCTGTAATTGTGACTTGGTCTAGTTTAAAATTTTGGCTGTTTACTTTGTTTTTCCCTCTCTGTAAATGTTTCTACAATGTAAGTGGTAGGTAGTGTTATTTAGTATGCAAGAAAGACATCTGCTGATTCCCGACTGCCTACTGTTCCAGAAGCACAACCTTAGAACATTGGTCAGTGCCTGGGTTGCTGCAGCTCTTATCCCAGACAAGCTAATACCCTCTTATTTTGCATCCATTTTGTAAATACCACACACAGAATCCTCTCACTTAGCAATGACTAATGATAAAAAAAAGGGGGGCCTAATGATGGCACTGGGGAAAACCCACAAAACACTCAAGGTGATAGCTGTTGCCCTGCATTGGTGCAATATTGACACAGCTGATTGTAACCGTAGATGCAAGCCTAGCAGGATGGGGGTCTACAATCCCCTGTCTGTACAGGGAACCTGGCTCTGGCAGGGGTCGAAGCTGCCCATCTGGAAATTGGAGTCATATGACTGACCTTCCTTCACTGGACCCCTCTTCAACATGGTCACCCAGTCAGGGTGCAGTACAAAAATGCCAGGGCTGTGGCCTACATACCATCAAGGAAGTATTAGAAGTCGGGCAGCCCTGAAATAAGCAAAGCCTTATTCTTTCCTAGCCAAGAACCACATTCAAAATCTCTCTGCTGTCTATGTACTGGGAGCCATCCACCACCCTGAGATCTTTCTGATACTCTGTCAGAAACATTAGCTGTTGATGTCATGGCCTCCGGATTCAATGAAACCTGGGCAGGTTCGTGGCCAGTTCTAGGGATCCTTTTGCCTTCACGTGGATGCTCTGGTGATACTTTGGTCCTCGTGCAGGCTGGTGTATGCATTCCCTCCAGTAAAAATTATCCCTTAACTGCTTAGCAAGATCTAGGAAGTGATCCTCATCACTCCAAATTGGTCCAGATGAATTTGGTACAGAAACTCCTGACGGACGGGCCCTGGCCTCTTCCAAATCGGCTGACCTTAATGGCATGCCTATTGAAACTCATGTCCCAAAGTATAGGGGTATTGCTGACTGTCATTCCTACCTTGCTCAAGGCAAGAAAACCTGCATCCCATAGGATCTACCATCACACCTGGAGGGCCTAATTTGGCTGGTGTGAGAGCATGAATCTCAGCCCCTGTGAATATTCTGTTCTTCACATCATGGCCTTCCTCGAGTGTCTTAGGGCATAAATCTGTCCACTTCGAGTACTATCTGTTCTGTTTCAGAAACAGTTTGCTTCGCATTCACTTGTTTAAAAACAACCGTTGATCATGTAAATCCCCCACTTTGACCTCTTGTATCTCCCTGGGATCTGAATCTGGTACTTTTGTGTCTTTAAAAAACCTCCCTTTTGAACCAATTTGGGATATCCCATTAAGGGATCTCACAAGCAAGGTGGCCTTCTTGGTTGCCATTACCTCCATAAGGCGTGTCTCAGGGTTGGCGGCTTTTTCTTGCGAGGAGCCTGTTCATGTCTCTCCCAGGGACAAGTTGGATCTTGAGACTGAAACCTCCTTCCTCCCCAGGGTAGTTTTCCTTTCACCTGTACTCCCAAACACGCTGCGCAGCCTGGATGTGGTCAGAGCTATTGGGGTCTACATAGCTGCAACATCTTACTTTTTGTCCTACTTGAAGATCCCAAGAAAGGGACCATCCTGCTTCCTTTACCACCATTGTTAGATTGCTCAGGCTACTTATTTTCAGGGCTTACGAGTTCAAAGAACTGGTTTCGCCCTTCCCATTCTGCCAAATCTGTCGGGTGTTTCATCGACTTTTTAGCATTAAGCATTCTTTTCTCAGGTTTGCAAGGCTCTTACATGGTCATGTGTTTGTACTTTCTCAAAGTTTTACAGGGTGGATGTTCTGGCTTCTGCTGATGCTAGCTTCGACCACTAACTGCTTCATGCTGTCATCTGAGTGGTTTGGGTCCATTGTCTCTCTTTTTTGTTGGCCTGTTTGTTGTTTGCAATGATTTTGCCCACCCTCTGTTTATTGCTTGGAGATGAAAATATAATGAAAATTTTCACTTACCAGTAAATTCTATAATTTGAAGGTACAGTACAGAACACAGGTCCCTCCCCACGGTTCTCCATTTATCTATATTGCTCGCTATAAAAGCTTTTGCCATTGGCCAACATCTTGAAGATAGTGGCTTATAACCCATGGTCTGACTTCCTGCCGTTTACTGTAGTCCAGGATATAGAATTTATTAGTAAATGCTTTCTAATTAGGCCTTTTAGACTGACTTTATTAACAATTTTATAAGAACAAAGCTGTTGCAAGCCTAGTGCAATGAAAAGCACACATCTGTTCTCTTGTTTGTACTTTAAAATCCAACAGAAGTTTCTCAGTCTTACCAATCATTTTCTTTGTATAGTAGTCTTATTGAGGATAGAAAATAATCGGTCCTGTACAATGCTGCAAGGCAGATAGCTGCTTTCTACAAAGAAACGTCAGTTCTTCAGTTTCTCTACAGTAGTCTGAGACACCCCCACCCTCCATCCTGCTGAGTCAAGCTTAGGAACAGTGGGCATCGGACAGCTGCCGAGAGACCACTGCTTCCACACAGAGAGCAGTGTCCTCCACTGCCTAGAGCAGAGCCCAGGATTTACACGTTCACTGGGGCTACTCAACAAAGAAAAACAATAGACACTAAATGCTTAATCTTTCCCTTGAAAATTCATTTGAGGTTTAACTTGTTTTAAAGAAGGTAATATGTCCCTATGCTAAATTGGAAATTGCCTGCCTAACAAGCTACATACTAATTCCATAGCAGTTGCTTCGTTCTCAGTGAAGGTGATTGTTTCCCTGTAACTGATATGCATCTTATGTGTCAGACAATGGCAATTTCTATGTATTTAGCCTGATGACAGGTTAACTTTAAACCCTTAAACAAAAGCATTCTTTCATCAGGGTGTGGAGAAAGTCGTATTGGTGGGAAACTCTGCAGCTCCAGAAAAAATGAGTCGTCCTCTTGATAACAAAGAACCAGCGAAGCAAGATATGCAAAGATATGTCCAGGAAATACAGCAAAGAGATCTGATTATCCATCAAATAAATGCCAAGGTAAAATCCCGCACCTACATTACATTAAAACACCGGTAAAATGATTCTTTCTTGCGCAAAACGTAAATGCAACAATAAGATGATCCATTTTATTATCAGAGTATTTTGCAGCTTAATCTTCTTATTCATAGGGAAGAATAATTTCATTTCCATTGCCATTTTATCAGGTGCTCTTGCCTAGTACTTAAGTGGGCTGTATGTTGTCAGCAACAATACTCTGCCACACCTTGTCATTCAAGTAATGCTCTTTTTTGGTATTAGGGGCCTAAAATTTGTTAGTCCTGAACTTGGCACCCCTCTCTGTACCTCAACCCCTTTGAGGCGTCCCTGTGTGTATTTTATTTATTTTACACTTGCCTTTTTCGAATGTCTTCAGGCAGTCACAGGATGCACAGGGTCCTCTTTAGATCTTAACAGGATGATGATGCAGGTTGCAGCACTGGCATTATGTCATCTGCATCATTTCACTGTGAGCGGAAGGTGCTCCATGGTAAAGCCTTCTCAGAGGGTTGGACCAAAGTCCTTGCACTCACATTATGTCCTCAGTCTTCTGTGTTGAATGATGATGAGTTTCCTGGAACACTGATCACATTTTGTTGTCAAAAGCAGTGTTAATTTTAGCAGCAAATTCTGATTTCGTTTTAGTCTTAAGACTTAAATGACATTGTAGTTTTAATCCCATTTTAGTCTTCTGCAAGTGTTTTAGTTTTGGTCGACTAAATCTCCAGTACATTTTAGTCGACTAAAATAGTTTTTGTAGATTAAAATTGAATGGGTTTAGTTACATTGTAATGTATTATTTAAGCATTTCTCCACAATTTCCAAACGCCTTATATACTCCTGGAGTGAAAAATCCAATAGCTTATTATTTATGGTATTAAGGTTTGAACATGCACTACAGACAGATTTAGTCATAATATAAGGTCTTTAAGGTAAACCAAGTTTCGTTGCAAGAATATTATGTTTTTGACAGAAGTGTAGTGTTAAAAAAATATAAACTCTTTGCGTTATCATGCCACCATACAGTGCACATTGACATGAACTTGTCTGCTTTAAGAAAATACGTAATGTTTGGGGAGGGGGTTTTTTTGTGTAATCTTCAGGCCTAAATTGATTTTTTTTTAAGCATGGGTGCAAAAACAGCTCTGGCATCAAAAGGGTTAATCCTGCACAGATCAGACGGTGTGCTGCTCTCCCGTAGTGGACAAGCGGTGAAGCCTATTGACAAGGAGCAGGCCTCGATATATCAATGTGAAGTGTGAGAGGGTTAACTCCACAGCCCAGCCCCCCGCCATCCTAACAGAACATCCCCCTTCAGGCTGAAGATAACTGAGATTGATCCTTTCTGTGGACAGCCTACTATCTACAAACACCAGGCTCCATCCAGAGGAAGCAGGAGTTCCATGGAACCTGGAAGTTCCGAGGATAAACGTCCCACCTTCACATTTTTGTTTAGTTTTTGTTCGCTAACAAAAACTGAATTGATTTTCGTCATAGTTTTCGTCAGAGGATGAAAATGTGGTGTACTTTTTCGTTTAGTTTTCATCGCTGTAAAAATGGCGCTGACAAAAATTTTGACAAATGTTTTAGTTGACGGAATTATCACTGGTCAAAAGCATCCATTGTCAGAGACAGCACCAGAAAAGAGGTTAGCCAGAGCTGCATTTATTTATTTTCTTCAAACTTCAGGGAGTCTTTAAAAAAAAAACATCTGGCCTGGATTCGGCTTTATTAACCAAAATGTATTCAAACACAATGCTTTCCAGGAATTATCCTTTTTTTAAACCTAAATCTGGTTCAGCTTGGTTACATCTAATCCTTCATATCTCAAATCCAAAGGGCTGCTGGGAATTCACTTTAGTAGTCTGTGCTACATACAGTCTTCACTGGAGCTTCTGGGCGCTGCCTGAGCAACTTTGCATACTGAACACGGGGTTTCCTGCTTGGCACCTACACCATTAGGAGAATCTTACATTTTTTTTATTATTTTTTTTGGATGAATACAAGGCATTCTCATGTTGGATGAGTCGAAGATAGTGATATAATTCTGCCCTTTTTTTTGGCACGAAGATATCTGGAAGAGACCAGCACTGACTATACTGTAGTAGCGCACGCTACTACAGTGAATTTATGCATCCCCAGTGATCCTCCATATATTACGCTTTGAAGGATTAGAAGTATCCAGCTGGAGCAATGTAAATTTGAAGAAAATCATTCCTGGAGTTCAGCTTTAGGAATATAATGATTTGTACAGTCTTTGATGTAGTGTTAGTAATCATGTTGTTCACTTTCCCTTACAGGCCATGGAATCGATGGAGATGAACAATGTGTTATCAGCTCAGCTGAAGAGTGTGTCCCAGGGATTAAAAGATACACAGATGAGATACACTGACCTGCAGAATCAGTATTACAAACTGCAGAGGGACCTGCAGAGCTCACAAGTTACCAGCCGCGTAAGAGCTTGCTTTCACTATAGCATACGGAATTTATTTCAGATCTAGAATTGACTGTCGGACTGTATAACAGAGACCTCTAGATGCCTGCCTGTAGGTTGCCAGAGTGCCCCATGAGTCTTAAACACAGAGCACTCTTTTACGCAAATACTGACATACATGGTCACCCTCTGACCTGCTTATTTCTCTTTCCTTGCTTCCCTATTGATCAAGGAGGCTTCTTATCACACTTAATGTACAAGGTGGACACAGGGAAAAGCAGACTACAGTGTGACCGTGCATACTTTGGTATAGCTATAATGCAACTAGCAGTGTCCTCTGGAATCAAACTAAAAATACATGAAGCCATCCAGCAGCAAGTATTAGCATACATAATAACACAACAGGAGTGCTTGAAAAAAATGTATTGCAGTAGAATTGCTTTTCCAAACAAAGGAATTGTTTACAGGAGCCCTTTCACGAGAAGCACCGTGGTGTTGGCCACCCTAACAAAATGCTGGTTAGCTTGTTGTCATGCAGACCCTGTGGCTTCAGTACATTGAGTCACTGACCTACACATATTTAGATCAAGGGTTCTTCACTGTCAGCATGCTTGCGAAGGTTCAACTAACCAGTCAGCAGGGCCAGTCCATACAGTTCTGCAATGGCAGGTTTTTATGGAAGGTTCTGATAACACTGGCACCTTTTTATGGGCAATTATAGTATAATTCCAAGTGTACTGCTTGTATACTTGTGCTGTACATATAAAATTAAAGTGCAGAATGCATATACACTATATGGCCAGAAGGGTGTGAACACCCCTTTCATACAGGTGGGATTTGCCCAGGGGCCTGGAGCAGCCACTGGAAGACTGAGCCAGCTGCTCCCGCCCCATCCACAGCCCAGCGCTCCAGTGAGCGCTGAAGGAGCACAGAGCTAGTAACTGACAAGCATGGCTTGTCTGCTCAGTGGTGTTTCATTGCTCAGTGCTGAGAGGGCAGGTGCTGCATCATATAAAGTGAGTGTGTATATCTATTTGAAACCCAATACTTCTCTTTTAAAGAGTTTTGTGTAGAAGAACTCAAATTGTTTGCACAATGCCCGGTCCGGCGACCCTACTGAGCACCTTTGGGATGAATTTGAAGCTAATTGCCAGCCAGGTCGTCTTGTTCAACATCTTTACCTAACCTCGTTTGGCTAATTGGGTACAAATTTCTACAGACACACGCCAGAAATTTGTAGAAAGCCTTCCCAGAGGAGTTGGGTTGTTCTAGTTACAAAGAGGGGCCAGCTTTATACCAATGTCCATGGTTGCAATGGGAAGTACAACAAGCGCATATAGGTGTGATGGTCAGGTGCCCAAATATTTTTGGACCTGTGTTGTATTAGAAGCAGAGATGGCTGCCTTTATGTATGTAAATAGAAACTATACAGACAAACCTCTAGGTTTACACAAATTATCAAACGTTTACACATTTTGATGTGAATATTTGCATTTCATTAAGATGATCACATTCGCAACCCGTAGAGCACTCCTGGATAGACTTACACGTCTGGAAGCGAGACTCCTCACCTCCCCATCCCTGGCCACTCTTAGGGAGCTTATCAGTGTCCGGGCTGGGCTGAAGGACATAGACATGGGTAAGATAGAGAAGGCCCTGCTCAGGATTCGCCAAACGTACTATGATAAGGCCAACAAGCCACACACACTCTTAGCCCGACAGCTTCGCGAACGGGTGGCGACCTAGTCGCCTGCCCTTTTTAAAGATTCCAACGGCATTCTTCAGTCCCATCCCACTAACATCGCCCAAATATTTCATGACTATTACTCCATTCTCTACAACGACCTGAATGTCCCACACTCCCCTCCCTCACCTGACCTGTCCCGAGATATAGACTCCTACCTGATGGGCTGTGACCTCCATGTTCTCTCCCCTGTGGCTCTTGTGACCCTTAACTCCCTAATCACGGAAGTGGATATAGGGGACCTGGTCAAATCTTTACCGAATGACAAAGCCCCGGGCACGGACGGCCTTCCGTACTGGTACTATAAGACCTTTCTCCCGCATTTATTGTCCCATATGATGACCCTGTTCAACTCGTTACTCTCATCTACGCCTCTCCCGAGGGACATGCGGGCCTCCTATTTCACGTTAATTCCTAAGGCAGGCAAAGACCACACCCTCCCGTCTAATTACAGACCAATTGCACTCCTCAATACCGATTTAAAGATATTTACGAAAACACTAGCTGGCAGATTAAACACTCTTCTGCCGTCCCTCATACACAGAGACCAAGTGGGCTTTGTTCCCCTTCGCCAAGCTGGGGACAACACAAGGAGGGTCATCGATCTAGTGGACGTTGCGAACAAGGCCAAGATGCAGGCTTTACTGCTCAGGTTGGATGCGGAAAAGGCTTTCGATAGGCTGAGTTGGCCTTTCTTGTTCGCAACGCTCCGTCGGGTGGGACCCTTCCTCAGAGCCATCATGCACCTGTATTCACCCCCCTCGGTGAGTGTAAGCACCCAATTTGCCACCTCCCCTGCCTTCCAGATCTCTAACTGGACCCGGCAAGGCTGCCCGCTCTCCCCCCTCCTCTATGCTCTGTGTATCGAACCCCTGGCGGCCCACATCAGACAAAACCCGAACATTCACGGGATTCCGGTCCGTATTCGAGATTTCAAGATCTCTCTATTCGCTGCCGACGTTCTCCTTACTCTTAAACGGCCCCATATCTCCCTCCCGAACCTCCACCTCGAACTGGGTAGATATAGTGCTCTTTCGGGTTACAAAATCAATAGCTCTAAAATGGAAGTCCTCCCTCTTAATATTCCCCCCCCCAAACTTTATCAGTATTATCACTATCATTTAATTATGCGTGGAAGGCGTCCTCTCTAAAATACCTGGGGGTCCACCTAACACCTTCCTACGACTCTCTCTATGCAGCCAACTTTCCCCAACTGCTTATATCTATCAAAGCATCCTTAGCCAAGTGGAGATCTCTGAGGTTGTCGCTGCTTGGTCGTCTCGCAACACAAAAAATTACCATTTTACCCAAACTTCTGTATCTTTTTGAGACTTTGCCCATCCCTGTCCCTACCTCATTTTTTAAAAAACTCCAAGGTGATCTTCTAATTTTTTTTCTGGAACTGAGACACCGGATCGGCAAATCGGTTCTGTACGCCCCCTGCACCCTGGGCGGCCTTGCATTCCCCAATATAGCCAAATATTACTTGCCTGCCCAGTTGCGCCCTGTGGCCTCCTGGTGTACTCTCCACGCCTTTAATCGCTGGAGGCAAATTGAGAAATTGTGGTTAACCCCTGTTCACCCGAACTCCATGCTTTGGAGCTCCGATATAACACATGGGGGACGCACCTCCTGGGCCCCATGGTGTTACTGCGCACGTTTGGCGACGTGCGAAACTGTCGTATCCGCTTACTACTACCTCCTCACCGGTGACCTCATTTCTGTTCACGCCTAATATCCCGGACAGCATGACCTCACAGATGTCCCACTTTTGGATGGAAAGAGACCTATTCCACTATGGCCACCTGATAGACCCCAAAACTAGATTTTTGAAATCCTTCCAGGACCTGCAAAACACTTTTAATTTACCCAAACAGGCCTTCTTTAGTTATCTGCAACTGCTGCACCATGCACAATCGTTCGTGACCAACCTTCGCTTTTCCCCTTTAACTGAATTCGAAAAAATATGCTTGGAGGGCTCTTCCCCAAAGGGTATGATCTCCCACACCTATCAGCTTCTGATCATGTCCCCGTCACCGGACGGGCCACGACATGCCTATATGGGCAAGTGGGAGCAGGCCCTGGGTGAAACTATACCCCTAAGCACGTGGCAGCGTATCTGGTCGCAGGCTTCCAGAAGCTCCATCTGCACACTCTACAAGGAGAACCAATACAAGATCTTATTCCATTGGTATCAGACCCCGGACCTGCTCCACTCCATATATCCATTGACTGACTCTCGCTGCTGGCGATGCCATAAAGATAGGGGAACACTATTCCATATCTACTGGACGTGCCCCTACTTCTCGCCATACTGTCTGATGGTGCAATCTTTGCTCCGATCTATCTTCGGTGCTGAGGTGCCCTTAGATCCCAAGATTTATCCGTTAGGTCTGCCACCTGTCTCCTTCACTAAAATGCCACAGAAACTATTGTCGCATGTGTTAACCACAGCACGCTGCCTGGTGGCCCTAAAGTGGAAACAGACGGACCCCCCCTCCCTATTTGAACTCCACACCAGGATCAGAGATGTTAAGAGAATGGAATATCTGACAGCCTCCCTGAATGACACCCTTGATAAGCTCAATAGAATATGGGAACCTTGGGTCCTATTGGAGACTTCCCCAGCCTTATGATACACGGCTTTCTCCTCCCCGGGCCTAATGCTGCCTGAGGTGGCTGTTTCTGGGACAATGCTGGGCCCCTGGGGTGGGAGGCTGCCTTAACCCTCTTACACTCTATCTCTAATCTTTCTCTCCTTTTCTTGACTTAGCTTTTCCCTCCTCTAATGCTCCTATTTCTATTTGTTGAAGAGACCTGGTACAGGAGGTTCGCTATTGCGGCCCTTTTATTATATAGTAGCTCACTATGATGTCAGGGGTCATAAACTCTATGAACCGGCACCTAGTCCTACCCCTAGTTATGATGTTGGATCAACTGGCAATCTGATGCTGTGATTATTATTGTACTATGTATCCTCCTGTGCTCTTTATTGGAAATGCTTTGTTCTCTTTTCTTTTTTTTTTTCCTCCCATCTTTTTGTTGATCCCCTCTTATTTCTGTTCCCCTCTCTTTTTTTTTTTTAATTAATAAAATTGTCAGTTTTCAAAGATGATCACATTCACCTGCATATTTAAAGCGGTAGTAAACCCGCAATTTTTTATTTTTTTTTTTAAAACCTGCAAAGCAAAAGGCATAATGAGCTAGTATGCACCGCATACTAGCTCATTATGAAATACTTACCTTAGAACGAGGCCCCGACATCTCGCCCGATCCACGCCGAGGGAGCCGACATGCTCCCTCGGCGTCTCTTCCGGGTATCGCGGCTCCGGCGCTGTGAGTGGCCGGAGCCGCGATATCGTCACTCCCGCGCATGCGCGCGGGAGATTTAAATCCGGCCGGACGAGCGCTGCCGGATTTTCACGGAGAGAACCCCCTTGTGCGCATGCGCCGCTGCAGTCAGCGGCGCATACCGAGGGGAATATCTCCTAAACCGTACAGGTTTAGGAGATATTTTTTTTACCTACAGGTAAGCCTTATTATAGGCTTTCCTGTAGGTAAAAGTTAAAAAAGTGGGTATACAACCACTTTAAAGAATTGAAAAAGTTAAGTCCTCAACATTAGATGTTTGAGGACTTTGACTATGCAAAGTAAAATGTAATGTGCAGATCCCTACACAACCAAACATAAATATCCGTTGATAGGCATCCCTTTTGTTGTCTTCTTTTCTGTTCAATCTTCAAAGAGATTCTCCTGGCGTTTGTTGCTTGCAGCGCAGATTTCAGTCTCCTGAGTTTGAAGTTTTAGGCTCATACACAGTGAATGTCACACAACCAGCTGTAAGTGAAGACAATGCC